>NW_026623633.1:488508-587184 GCF_030028575.1 Malurus melanocephalus
GCCCCTTTATAAGAATAAACCGATTGTACCTGATGCCTTCATGGTAAAAGCTTGTAATCCATTAGAAAGTCATCTGCAACCTCAAAACTCAATTTATGTATGACCTTTTAAGCCATCGGATCAAAATTATTCCAAGTCACTTTGGTTAATGTCAGCCCTGACCTGCAGACTAAGGGAGCTCATTAAATGCCCTACTCAACAGTATGTGCTGATGCTTTTCCCTGCAAAGGGAGCATATTTCTCTGAGGTAACTCTCCAATTCCCATGTCAATCATGAGCTATGTCATACATTTTATCTGCAGCTGTCATGTGCTTTTGATTTATAGGATCAGGAGAGACAGTCAAGAATACAGGCCCAGATGCATTAAAACATTCCCCTAAGCCAATTTGTGGGAAGATCTAACTCCTCTGTGATAACTAGCACTTATGGCTTATTGTGAAAAGCAAGAATATAATGTGAGAGCAGGGTATGGCAAACTAAGCATGGCATTAGACACACAGCAAGAATTCACAGGACTGGTTTATTACCATCACTGTAACACAATACACCACCCTACTTAGCATCTTTATTTACTTAACTTTACATCAAATACATCAGAGCAATCAATTACCTAACAGTGTTTCTAAATTAGTCTCCTTGAAAGATGGAACTGATTTTCTGAGAGCTGTGGGTCACAGCATACTGATTTATATGTACTTTTTTCCACTCAGGTAAGAGCCCAAAGCAAGCTGCCTCCATATAGCTCTCTGTTATGTAACTGCCTAAAATGTTATTGGCAACTTAAGTGTTTATAGGGGCCACAGAATTCGTAACATAAAAACTATATGTTCTGAGAGTCAGTCACCATTTAGGTTGGAAAGAAAGAGTTATTGTCATTCTGCTGCATTCACTAAGGAGGGCTCATCAGCTTGGCTAAAATCTGAAGGGACTCYCCAGTGAACTGCCCAGGAAGTTTCTTATCTCACACAGCCACATCCAGGGGATTTTGTAATTCTGCAAAGCAAAAAAACCCCTGCCAATTAACCAAAATATCTTCTCAATCAAAGTAAGGATTAAGAAATTCCCAAGAGAAAGTTCTGAATCTCAAAAACCCACAGCTGGGTTAGAAGCCTAGAGGGGAGCATGGCTCCCTGGATCCAGAGATCCAGATACCTCCCGCAAGCACGATACCTGAATGAAAATAAAGAACATAAAAGCCRTGCCCATGCTGTGAGATAAGGAGCCCATGGAGATAGCCCAAATGGACAGAAAGGTAGATAACAGGAGTTTTGTGCATTTTCATTTGTTTATCCCTGCCTTTCTGAAAATTAAAACTGGGACTGAAGCAGTGTCTCAGTGCCCAGAGTTGCCATGTTCTTCTCTCAAGTGCTGCTAACACCATCAACTAAGCCATATTATCAGCATGGGTGACTGGCTACTGGCCTATACTGGAAAGGTGAGCTGTGTTAACTGGGCACAGCCCTGTACACCGAGGGAAGAGGAGTGCTTGCACCCTGAGCAGCCAGGCATTTGGAACAGGCAAACTGAAATAGAAAACTGGTTATAYAGATGACGAATTGCCAATCTGTACAGCAAGATCGTAAGAGGTAAAGTCTAGATTGAACACGACATAAAAAACCATATTAGGAGAGCTTGCAACACCTGGACTGAAGCACTGCAACCACACATAGCTGCTGATAAAAGTCCACTTCACAGCAAAGGACATCACAAAGTCATAGCAAAACTCAAAGCCAGCAGGCTGGAGTGAACTTCATACACTGCCACTAAATTCAAGAGGAGTTCACACCCTATTCAGATTTTTCAAAGGACTGTGAATATTAATATACAACAGAGCACTTATTTGTAGCCTATGTTAAAAAACCACCATATCTTAAATGCACACTACTCACAGCTCATCCTGAGATAGGAATGCAGCAGGCTTGAAACCTGCCAGCAGGCTAAGTGTCAATTTGGATAAAGCATAAGAAGATGCTTTTRATGCTCCCCAGTGTTTGTGGCATCCGTTTCCTGCAGTCCTGCTAGAACATTTCTCCTGCCATTTACAACTACTATTATAAGGTTACCAGATCAGTCAAAGCACTGGCCTATAAAAAGCAAGATGCCACCATSTCCTTCCTCTTTCCATATTCATTCATCCGCAGCTCCTCCACATGCAGGAATGACTTACATGACTGAGGATGTAAAGAGGTATTGTAAGGCAGCTCATCCTTCTTAACTAAGAGCCTTTCCTCCCTGTCTCTCTGCCCCACACTGCTCTGTGCAGCAGCCTTCCACCTCTTTTGGGCACAGAATACCACCCTGTCTCAAAAGCCAGCCCACAAGCTTGGCACTGAACTGCCCTGAAACACAACAACAGGAGCCCAAGATGCAATAAACGTCATTCTCTGCTCTGTGACCCCAGGCAGCTAGGGCCACACTCTGCAAAATGCAAGGCAGAAAGAGACTGGTGTTTCCAAATGATTATCCCTTCATAGGGGTGCAGATTAACCATAACCAACTAACAGAGTCATGGGCAATGAAAATAGGAGAATGAGAGACATGTAAAACTCAGAAACAGAAAGAAACTAGGATAGAGGAGAGGAGGTGTAGCTGTTTAATTAGCAAATCAGAAAACCTGGCCTGTGGAAAGTCTAATAACAGCCCTTCAAAATAGGAATGAACCCTCTCCAACCTGTCTGGGAAGTATGTCCCCTCTCAGCGCAGCATTTGCAGCACTCTTTTGTCTAATTACCACCAACAGGCATCTGCTGCTGTTTGCATCCTCACTCTAATGAGCAAAACACAGCAGCCAGATCTGGCGGGAGCTGGGGAGCAGCACTGGGACTGCAGAGATGCTTTCTTCCTGAAGTTCATCACAAGTACCTGCTTCTCAAGGAGATGCAGAACTTTCTCAAAACTGGGAAAAGGAGCATGAAAAAAGTGCACTGAAGAGATTAAAATAAGAATAGTTTTAAAAGGAGGCAGTGAAGGAGCAAGTGCAACACAGACAGGCACACCCAGGGCTAAATGCAAACTCCCCACTGCTCAAACCAGAGCGAGATATTTTGGTAGGAATCCAAACCAACTGCTGCCTTTTTTTAAGGCTGACAGATTCAAGATGRGGGAAATCCATACACAACACAATCTGAGGTTGTTTCTTCTTGTASTCCACAATGGAGCTGTATCCTATTTCCAATGTAAACATAGGATATGGTGCTCCAATTAGAGGTGTCCCTAGCTCATAATATAACTTAAGTGACATTTCTGGTTTAACCAGCTTTAACAAAGTCTACTTTAAAAAGCCTCACAATGCACAAGGTGCTCTGGGAATAATGTCTCAGCASAGAAGCAAAGAAAAGATGGTTAGATTTGTTTGTTAAAAAAATTAGGCTTTAACTTCTTACAAATACACCTTTTAAAAATGTAGTAACTACCCCATGATTTTGCTCAAAATGTAGACTGGCACAAGGTTATTTAAATTGCTGGGAAAACTGAGACCTCTTCAAAAATAAAAGCTTAGGAAAAGCTATTACTGACCCTGACAAAAAAGCACAGATGGTGAATTTAGTTTCAGTGAGTCTGATAAAATGCTGCACCGTCAGTAGACGGAATTACTCTTTCTCCCTTTCACGTCATTTAGACCATCAGCCCTAGACAACAGATGTAATACATTTGCCTCAAAAGACAATCACTTGTAATACATGTTTTCCTACAAAACACAGAGAGGGATTTTAGAATRAGAGAGAAGCATGGGGATTGTCTCTCATTTCATTAGAAGCTTAAACCTGAATAACCTGAGGTATTTCCTCCATGTTTGGCGGAGCTCCTACAGGCCTTGCCTTGGCAGGAGTTTAATTAGAGTAGTTCAGTTACCCTGAGCATGGATGATTCCCATGCTTATAGGAATTTTCAATCTCCCTCTAAACATAATAAACATTTTTCACGCAGTTCTTGTGAAGTTCGTGATGATCAACTGCTTTCTGCACGAGTCTTGCAAAACTAAGTTTGACCACAAGCACCAATCTGAAATGCTCTGCCTGTATTTATCCCCTTCTAATCATATACCCTAGTGGTACAAGGATCTACCAACTATGTCAAAGCAGAGCCTTTGGAAGACACAAGGAATCTAAGTTCTGGGGGTATGAAACCAGGGGAATTATAGGGCTCTAACAACAGAAGTGTCACTACAACACCTGCTCGTGCCAAATACAACAGGATCRAAGGAGACCTCTGGATGYCCCATGCCCAGATTTTTGTGACTCYTTTTCTAYAAGGCAGTAGCATGCTSAAGTTATTACTTGCACTTCCAGCAGTAGGCCCAGCTCCCCTGTGCAGTGTGTCCAYGACTTTGYTAKCAGGAGTAAAACTGCAAAGTATTTCCAGCAYCAGCACACTGGTTAGCAAAACTGTCCTTCATCAATACTTTAGAGCACCTTCCTTCTTTGTAGTCAACAAGTACAAAGGAAAAGCAATAAAAAACCTCCTTCAGAACTAAACAATCCCCATCCTGCTGTAACACAAAGCTGTCRGTTTGGTTTTTTTAAACTTAGATGACTGCTCATACGGTAACAAATTTCCTAGTCTGCTTTACCCCTCAAAAAAGAAAAAAGACTCCTTTTTTATTGCTGTGTCTAAAAATCTAGCCTGAAGATGTTTTATACCTTGACTTGAATGTTTGCATAACGTTTCCCTAAAAATGCTCTCAGACTGCATGCTCACTCATAAAAGCTGTCAGAACATGATGAAACTGCTCTAAGTGACAATTCAAGAAAATGCAGAGATATTATCCTGCTTGGGCTGAACCATTTTATTTCCAAAAACAGATCATAGGGAGGAGACACATTCTTTCCTGTGAGAAAGCAATGTGGGGGGAAGGAAAAGTGCAGATTATCTATCCCTCTCTATTCCCAGATGACAATGCTTAGCAGGAGCTGCCGCTGGGAGGAAGAACCCCCACGCTCTTTCAGCAGAGCACCAGGCAGCTGCTGGTGCCAAAAYTTGACTTCAGGCTGCTGAACAGAAGCCCTCATCAATACCAACTTGAAATCCGAACGAATCATACCAGCACGCTGAGAAGAAAGTCTCCCCAAATACTATCAAAATTATGAATGAAGTACAGGTATTAGCCATTCTACAGTGAAACAACCTGCTTCACACACTTAATTGGAGAGACTGCTGAGGCAGAACACCCTTTTCTGTACAGAGATGCTGGGAGACCAGCAYCACCCCTGCCTCCTGCTGCTAAGCACCTGATTCTCAGAAATCCTTGCCATCCTTGGAAGCATGTTGCTTAGCACTGGGTAGTAAAATTACAGCTATAGTGAAGTGCTCATTAAAGGACTGGGTTCACAAAAATAAACCTTCCCTGAATGGTGAACACATTCATTGCTTCCCAGTGGCAGCAGTTGTGATTGCAGAATATAAGAAACATTCACAATTATTGCTGGATTGCAGCCATGCCCTTTGCACATACKCTTCTCTGTGAAGGACAAGTCTGCTAATTAGAATTATTACAGCTCTGAAGTAAMAAATATCTTTTCAGCAGAAGCTTCTGAGGGTTTTAACTATGTCAKGCTTTTATTTTAATGCCCTGTCACATATACTGATCATATACTATGCAATTTGGATGCAAAAMCACAAGAATCTACTTTTTAACCTAGCTGACACCCTTCTCTCCCAAGACATTTGAACACTGTAAACCATACATCTCTCCAAAAGAAATAAGATCTATTATAAAAATAAAATCTTGGAAAGTGTTCTRTACTTAGTTTGCTAATGGATCAGTGTCTGAACTTTAATGCCCTTAACCACACAGCTCCTCAAGCCAACTTACTTAAGCATAGTAAAGTTTGACTGGCATGTACCAACTACAGTACCAAAAAGAGTTGCCTTAAGACATGTTTCCAGTTGCTTGAGTCAGCCTAGTTTTAGGATATAAGCTGATTCTTCATTCCTGATGTTTTGATTCTACAACCTAGATCCTATCACTTGGAAAACCAAAAGAAAACTTTTAATTTTTTAAAAAACAACACTTTTAACAGAGCCAGTTGACATTTTTTCTATCAACAGCTCACTTCTTAAAATAACACTTTGAAATACACAAAATCCTTGTTTTAAATCATACCTCACTGTTAATTTTGGGAAAAGTGTCTGGCCTACAGCAGGGTCCCCCAGAGTACTGTAGGCAATCTGACAGAGACGCTGGTGTGTTTTCTGCTGCACACCAAGCTCCTGCTGCTCTCCCTCCCATGATCAACCCCAGGTCCTCTCCAGCACAACTGTTTTCCAAGGATCTTCTTTCATGGAGTATCTGCATTTTTAATTATTTTAAAAAAGTGCCAGCTTGCATTTTTCCACTTTAAAACATCATTTTATTTCTTATGTTTTTAAGCTTCCAGAACCTTTCTCCCATTTACATTATTTCTCTGACTTGCCAAGTAGCATGAGCAAATAAATTCCACTCTTGAGTTCAACCACCTCTACAGCTTACTTCTCCCTTTACAGAGAAACAGTGTAAAACAGCACATGCCATTTTATGAAATCACCCTCAGTCCGGGTCAGGACTCTGCACACAACACCAACTAGTCAGCCTAGGAAGGAAGACACAAGTCTATGCATCTGACAGCCTCAGTGAAGAATCTGCTTTTATTTTCCTCAGCTGAGCCCTTATGCAAAACATGATCCCTGGATACTGCTCCCAGTACTGCATATTGCTGTTCCCCACTCCTTCCGGCAGCTGTCCTGTTCATCCCACAGCTCAGCAAGAAGCTTCTGCAAGACTAATCCCTTCATTACARTGCAGTTTCATCCTTTCCTAGATAGAGTAAGAACTTCATCGCCTACTTGTGTAATTTGATCTAAAGTTCTGATCAAATCTGCCTGGCAGAATTTGTCCTTTATAATCTGAAGTTGTTTGCTGCTCCTTGATCTTCTTCAGACTTCCCAGATCAGAGCCAAGAAAATGTCTCGCTTGCTACAGAGCTAAACAGAATTTTGTGACTCTGAGGCCTGTTGATTTTATTTCTCCCCCATCCCAAGATCCTTCTTTTTTGGGCACCTCTTCCTTCTTTTCACCCAGAAAAGAAGGCTGTGGATTTACACAGCTCACCTGGCTGTGTATGTATTAAGCATGGTTTATRCTTATTTTTGCATTGTGGCTGCATAAAGCAATTTTTTTTTCAGATTTGTGAAAGGAGGTATTCCCTTCTCTGTTAGTATTATTGGATTACAGATCTTTCAAGTGCCTGTTAAATGCAGGAGCTTCAAAGCACCTGTTGCGGGACAAAACTGACCCTCTGCCCATGTGAAGAGGTGAGGAAATAAATCTTATTATAAATATAGCTCATCTGATCCACCTATGCTAAGCCATTGCCAGGTCATGCCCTACTTCCAGGACTGCCTTTCAACCCTAGCCCAGCAGCAGCAAATGGGGGCCCATGAAAAGTCCTGCAGGCTGAAGGATGGAGGGTAGCCCCAACAGATCCCGCAGAAGGAAGCAATCACCCTATCCCTGCGTGCCCCCCACAATCCTGTCCTTCCAGGCRGGGCACCASTGTGAGCTGCTGCTGGCTCCTGGGGCAGCTGATTATTTTTGTAGCTATYTTTCCACAGGTAGCCTAAATTTCTGCAGAGCCACCAATGAAATAGCCTAGAGCCTCTTTCCCAATAGTGGGCATCCCTTAAAAACTGGATCATACACTTTTGGCAAAAGGGTTTTTTGGTACAGACAAAAGTTTTTCCTAGCGTTTTTCTGAGTTCACAGTGTAGCTGCATTTGGAAACAGTGATAACTTTTATTACTTTCCACTGCAYGGGGGATTTTTTCTTGTTTTGAAAAGACACTAAAATGTAAACTTTTACACTCTACAAACTCTGTTCTCATTGCGCACATAAATCCTTCTGATGATAACAAGTCTTATTTTCCACATATTTAAAGGAAAAATGGCCTTGTTCAGAGGATTAAAAGTGCTCTTAAAAAAAAGACACTAAGCCAGTAGAGAAATCAGGAACACTGCTACGGAAAATTACTGGGATATAGTCACAAAATAGACAACTTTAGTACTAATTGTGTCTCATTCCGAGTGTCAGGTTAGTATGATATTTATGTCACATTTTTATTTTTCCTGACTGACAAGGTTGAGAAAGACTGTTCAATGTCAGYAATACTTTGTGTTAACCACAGGAAGCACCACTCCATTCTTTCCTTGTCAGTTGTGGCTCTGCTGAAAACAGAACCATTTGCATGTGTCTGAGCTCAGCCCTGAATGTCGTTCTTGCCAAGATCATTTATCAGTTTAAGTAAACCATAATGTAATTTCAAACAAAAGTTGTTTGAACTAGTAGCTGGAATATTTCAACAAATAGCTGGACTGTTTTCCATGGCTATCTTGTAGCAGCTTAAAGACCAAAATTAATATAGAATATATACTTTCCTCATAAAATAGTCATCTTTAGGGAGCTCTACTTTTTTTCTGAAATTATTGGCTACATACTTGAGTGCAGAAAGTTGTTATCTTCCCAGTAAAAGCCAATGGAGCTATACAGCTTTACTCCAACTAAARTTCCCACATTAGCTGTTGGGTATGTTTCATTTGTTATAGTGTATTGCCTTAGATTAATCACACCAGAACAGGATGAACAAATGCATTACCACTGTTAAAAATAATCCCATGCCCTAAACATCTCCTCAATCCTCTCCCATAGCCCTATTGATTATGTTGCTTTCTCAGAGCTAATGAACAGCATCTGTGAGGGTAATTTCCTTCTAAAAATGTGTGAAAACTACATTTCCTGGCTAATACTACACAGTGCAAGGGATCACGTGAAATGCTGCAACTTCCATATAAATACAACTGTTCCCATCTTTTCCCTAGAACATTAAATTTTGCTAATACACACTTAAATGAAACACAAGATTCCATCAAACCATTTATGCCTGCTGGTAGCAGTTAACTTGGAATGGAATGATTTCAGCAAAGCCAGTATAATTACTAATGATCTCATGACTAGTTACTCTYTTTAGATGCTCAGTAAACCATCCATAAATTCATTCCACCTACTATCTGTTTAACTTGTCAGGCAAGCTTACTGACAAGGGAGCAAGAACAACTTTTAAAAAGAAGGAACCAAACCAAACACAAATGCCTTTGCCCTGAAGGCAACTACTGAGGCAAACCTAAAAAAAAAAAACTTTTAATCTGCTGTTGTAAATCCCTGTGCCAACATCAAACATCACTCCAAATAAGCGTGCAGCCACATGCACAATAGTTTAAGTTAGTGGGTTTTTTCCCTTCTCTCCTTTTTTTTCTCCCCCCTGTCCCCCTTAACTCTTTTCCCACTTTTCTGCCTGTGAGCCACTCCTTGCCCTTTGCAACCTTTTTTTCCTTTCCCATGGCTGAGCGGAGCTGGTAAAAGCTCAGTTCCTCCAGAGCAGGGAACAGAAGTCACCKGCAATTACGAGCTGCAAGTGCTCCTGTCCAGCTTCGACCTGACAGAGTGGATGAAGCAGTTAACAACAATCTGCTCTTTCCTGATCCATTTACACACCTTGCCATCTCCTTTAAACTTCCACACAGCTCTGCCAGAGGATAAAACCCACTTGGACAAACGCAAGCCTGAGGCAGTATTTGTATGTTCACAAAGCAAGCTGAAATACAGTGCTTGGAGTGGCAGAGCAATCCCCACCTTCCAGCAGCCGGGTGTTTCCAGGTTCTGCCCTTCTGATTTGTTCCAGAAGCATTCAGTGCTGCTGGCTGCCCTTCCAAACACATCTGACATACACAATCTAAACTCATCTCTACAGAAGCAGGCAGGTTCTGGGAGCCAACAGAAGCTCTTGAGCAAGTTAAGTGTGTTGTTCACAGTTCAGCTAGTTGAATATGAGCAAGATACAACCTCTTCTCTACCTCAAAACCAATCCCATGGCATCACATTTGATTTCAAATAGATTTAAGTCTAATATTGTATATACCTGCAGAGCTACAACCACCATTTTTCCAATGGCTCCATACTCCTGCAGGCTGAGTTGTGAGCTATCAAGAGCCCCCCTAATTTTTTACTTGTTTAGTTTCCATTATTGTGTGTTTATTTTTTAAAAGTTCAAAGGAAAGTTCAATGGGGTTGGTTTTGGTTTTGTTTTGTTGGTTTTTTAATGAACCAAAGCTCTTGCTCCAAAAGTTAGTCACAATGGACTGCTCATTTTTTGGCATGTCTTCTGAGTATTTTTCAGCACATTCTCAATGGCATTRTGAAATCACTTCATTAATCTCCACTGTTTCACTTGGCAGTAAGATAAGTTATAAAATTATGTCAATTCTTGGAAAAACAGCAAAGTCAGAGGACAGCTTTGGGGTACACAAACCCAAAACTCACATCCACTTGGAATTCAGAAATCTCCACTTGTATACCTGTGATCTCCATTTTTCACTAATAAGCCCCATCATCCTATCACAGTTATCAAACACATGGAGCTACAGAGCTGCTCCTATCACCCCTCCAACCCCACTCCCCACCAAAAAAGGGCACGTTTGGTCTCATTTTTAGAGAACCTTTTGTACAACCAAACGTGGACTCGCATCCATCTCAGTACACAGGACAAAGCAATGATGTACAACCTCCCTCTCACCCTCTTCACTATTGCARTAGGATATGATACAGGACACGAGTCAGCACAAGGTAACAAAGYGTAATGTGTCATCACCTTGCCACCCGACAACCCGACTGAGTGGTTCTTACTCCAGAAATAAAGATTTAGTTACATCTTCCAGATGCCTGAATACACAGTCATGTTCCTGGATACACAGCATGTTCTTGCCTCAAGTCAGTCAGTGGCTTCTGGCAAGCCAAATCTTTCCAGTGCAAACAAAAACTAGCAGGAAATGGTGCTGACAGAAGAAAGTTGTTTCTTGAACAGGGAATCTCCTTCCCTCCCCCATCTCCCTTGACACTGTYTGCCAGGTAGAATCAGGAGCTGGAGAATCAAAAACTCTGAATGCTCAGAACTAAAATGTGGAAAACTTGATTTTATCCAAGTGCCATTACCTGAAGAGCACCTACTGCATTCAAGCAACTGCTGGCAAACATGAGATGTGGGAACAGACACATTTTGCCTCTTATCTGCAGACATCTACAATTAAACAAGTAACACAGCAGAGCTTCTGTCACACACAGACCCCCAACAATCCAATACTACTGTTGTTGTTGCAAACCAGGCTGCTCGGAGCATTTGGATCTTTTSCCAACTCCAAAGCAGCTGGCACTGCAGTCTGGGGATCACAATGCTTCTGTCAGCGACAGGGCTTGTCATTAGCTGTTAGCACACCAGAGGGGACAGGGTAATCTTCACAGGAAATAAGGRAAAAAGAAAGGGCCACGTGGATGGGGGAGAGCCTCCCATCCCCAATTCAGCCCTCTCAACACAGCTGGCAAAGAGAAGATGAGGAAAAATCCTATTGTCAGGGAAACAGTCCCAAACTGACAGCCCCCAGAAATGCACTGTGCTTCCTGATACAGCAGAGCATGCAATTTTATAAGGAACAGTTAGAAAAACACATAACATCCAGTGGAGCAAAGAACTGCTGACAAAAGATATTTCACCTACATATATATCAATATTTTCTGTAAACTCCTGTCAGAATGAAATACGCCATAAACAAGAATTCACATTTTTAAACAATGTYGCAGAAATGAAATGCCATACATCAAATGGACAAATAAGAGTCTACAAATAGAAACCGTGGGGTAAAGGCAGAGCAACCAAACTCCATGCCTCCATTTGTAGCTAGAAGAAACTGCTTTTCTTTTTTTCAATCACTGCATTCCATTCTTAACACGTGTGAGACCTGAAGAACAATCCTGAAAGCCTTTAAAAATAAAACTGAGCTAATATTTGTCCTTTTCCTCTAAGCCAAGCTCTCTTCTGCCAAGCACTAGTGTAAGTATTTAATTGCAGTCTCATGCATTAATCAAAATCCTTGGGACACAGACAATAAATCAACAAGTATCTGCAAGAACCACAAAGGTCAAAGTAACAAAAACATAAGTAGTTAGGCTCCGTTTCAAATGCACCTTCAAATACTGTCAATATGAATACAAAATTTAAAAAAAAAAAAAAAAGAAAAGAAAAAGACTAACTGTATGAAAAGCCAAGAGAAGATTTAGAAGTTATTTATGGCACTACAACAGTAATTTTTTTTTAATTCTACAGAAACAGTACCACCATACAAGTCTCTGCCAAATGTGCTATAGCAATGCATTCAGCACACATAGGCTGACCTGAACTTTTCTTCTTCAAACTTTATCATTTTGCCTTCAGGGCATTTCAATTCCAACACTTTCAGAAAACCACTACTCAGGTAAGCATCTTTCCCTGTGTTTCATATMATACATGCTCAAAAGAGAGCAAAATAAGCTTCTGAGCAGGAATAGCCAAGTACTTGTACATGCYTGGAGAACCTCAGCAATAGCTACAATTTGGTGGTCACAGGAGAATTTCAGGAATCACTGTTGCATCAACCTGTGCTTTGCTAGTTTACTCTCACTGAGTAAATCGATAGGGGAAGCCCAAATTAAGAGAGATTCAAGTCAGACAGTTCACATGGTGCAGTGCTAAATTCATGCTGCCATTCTTGGATTTGCTTTATCACGGTATGCAGGTGTCTGTGATGGGCAACTGTCAGAAAAGGGAGCAAATGGATGATCTGGGGTAAAGCAGAAATAAGGGAAGGAGAAGACCCTAAAATACTTCTCAGGGACCTTGTTCCTCAGAGCTTTCGCTTCTAGGATTCATCTAAATGGAGTCAGCAGACATTTCTCTGCACCCACAGCTTTGATRAGGTCTCACAGTCTGGTATTTTCAATAAAGCAGAAACAAAGAGTGAGTTTGCCTTTATTATGGCACTATGTGGTACGCCATAAGCAACTGCCTAGAAAGAATAACTAGACAAACACCTCAAACTGCATTTGTCAGACATACTGGGTAGAAAACATTTCGTGATCATATCATATGATCATTCATATGATCATATCATACTTGCTATTGTCTTTATGAATTTGCTTTTAAATCTAGCAAGCAATAGAWTTGACAGCATGTCTTTTAGTCATTCATGACATCTAGTTCTTTTTATTCCTCATCCTTCAGAGGGCCCACTGAAAAAGAATGGGCCATTAGAGAGAGGAAGCTAAACCCTATCAAATACAAGGAACACTGCTCACCATCAGGGTTTGATCTCTGGGCCAGGGTAGCAACATATGCTGGAGGTTTTGGTACACCTCATGCCCTGCACGAAGACAAGGTTACATCTCCACTCAACACTCTGCAACTCCTCCACAGGCACCATGAGCAATCCTGGAGCTGTGGGAACAGCAGCCACACAAGGACTTGAACCCTGTGGTAATTTAAGCCCTGTACAGAATTCACCRTCTAGCAACAGCAATAGCACAGCTTGTATAAACCTCAACAGATATAACTACCTGGATGGAATTGCTTAGCTGTCTAAAAYTATCTGAAAGCATGCAAAAAACAACTTTTCAAATATCAGGTCTGCCTAGCTGAGAATTTATGGGGAATATTTTATGAACAAGATAGTTGTGAACATAAAGCTTCTCCAAACTTAGTAAATTCCTTGCATATTAGGCAGCACCACAGCAGCTCTGCATCTCAGCATGAAGTTCATTCAGTATATGTTGGTTTTAAATATTCTTTTAAGTTTCTGAAAAGCACATTTATAACTTTAGCCTTCTTGAAATTCTTCTAAAAAGTCTGAACTTAACCACCATCACTTTCTAGCAGAAACTCCCCCACCACTTTTGGGCTACCCTGGGAAAGGGGAAAAAAAAAATATTTTTCCTAAAATCCGATCCACTATTCTCTATTTTTAAGAGCAGACATACTATTGGAAATATGAGTAAGGTAACATTCCACCTTTTACCCAAGCAGCCTAGAAAAATTCTCCTTCCCAAAGGAAAAACATAAGCCAAGTCATCTATTACCCTGAATTTCTGAGGTCTCATCTCTGATGGATCTAAGCATTAACTCTTTCCTTTTTSTAGGCTTGCATTTTTCACCCATTTCTGTCTTAGAATCAAAACAACATCCCTGAGTGATTATTACCAGTCAGTGGTGTAATTTCTTGTAACCTGATGGTCACAAGTCACTTGGAAAGCAGGAGAGCAAACTCTTCTCTCTAACTGCTTTTCTGTAGTACTGCCTGGGTATAGATCCCTGAGCAGAAAAGGGTTCAAAAGCGATCAGACAAGTTTATGGAGAAAGCATTTATCAAAAGATATTAAACATGACAGGGTTAAAGAATCACAATGTCACAATAAGACTTGCTCCCATTTTATACTTTGTTGTTACTCTTCCCCATTCCCACAATCTTCTAGGCAGTGAGTGCATGGTTTTCTTTCACACTGGTTAAATTGCCACATAAGAGAATTGTGCCATCAGCAAAACAGAGATGTTCTAGCACCATTTCTGAGCTATGTGACAAATCTGCTGTCTGTGTCTAGGATTTTCTACAATAGTCAAGAGCGGTGCAAGAGAGTTTGCAAATAGGAGGGTGCAAGAGAGTTTCCYTTTCACACCAGTGTTTAAGTGAAAGCAAACACAATTTGAGTGACTTATTTAAACATGGAAGTTGCAACCTRATTTAAAGCCTCAGTGTTGGTAATTTTCTTTCTATTGGCATACCCTAACATTTGAAAATGTGCCAGAGCAAACTGCAGTAGAAACTGTCAAGGCTCTTCCACAAAGCTGAAATTTCTCCAAGACGGGACTAAAGTTTAATGATAGCATTTACAAAGTAAATCTACCCACAGCACCACCTTGGATGAAAAGGGATCTTTGTTTGCTGAGTTTACTCCCTGTCAGCTGAGTTTTCAGCYATAGTAACTATGTCTTCAGCACCAATCCTTTATGTGTGACTGAAGTCACTCGCATTTCCTTTTGAAACAATAACTTTATATTTAATATCTATCTTGTGGAAGGAGCCATCTGACCACCCTGGACACTCTAATGCTCRCAACAGCTTTACTATCCCCACATAGCTTTTCTCAAGGCCTAAGCAAAGATGAGCACCTCTGTAAACCATCCAAGAGGCGTTAATTTTAGTCACTGCAATCTTTTTAACAGCTCATCAGTGATAATGAACATCTTTATTACATTTTCAGCAGTAAGTAACTGAAGCAATGGCTTGCAGTTAACATAATTATATGTTCACTGAGAAAGTAACACTTCTGTTTCTTTTAATAATGCAACACTATTCATTACCCACTAGCCTAATAACAATATGACTATTACACTTGAAAAAAGTTCTTGCCATCATAAGAGACAACCTGCTTGTATAAAAAAATAAATCTGGTAACCTCTCTCTTCTCATGGGACTCACGGGAAATCATATGGGTCCCTGCAAATTCCTACAGCCATCATTTCTGCTTGGCATTTTCAAAACAGTAAATAAACGAGGTAACTGCTCATGCCTTCTGAGTCTGCTCAGGCCACTGAGCTCTGATTTGATTCCAGTAATTAAAGCAAACCTACATCATAAGAAACATCTTGTCCACAAACATAGTTGGAATTATTCAAATCCAAAATGTGAACTAACAAACTCCCTTGTTTAAAGAAAAAGTGCTATTAAATTATCCTTTCTAATCCGGCACTGCAAGCAAAAGATTTTTGGTGATTTTTAATGTTAACAGCCTTAGCTGAAGCATGGGAAGGRCTAATCCTTAATCAAACGCTGGAGTTGTCTTGGCTGCTTCCAAGAGCTCYAGAGCATTTAGTGGCATTTAGCCACAGTGAAAGCCCTGAAAGAGTGCAATGTACTTGGATCCTGCAAATGCCATGGCAAACTTGTTCTGTTTGAGGGGTCCATACCCTCAAATGCAAACATTTGGACCATGGTTCCTCCCATACAATGCAGATGGTGGGTGGGCTACACTCCATGTGGACTCTATCAAATCTCATGGGTTGGCAGCAATCCCCAGTCCAGCAGATTCTCTCAGCAAATGCATAATAATTTTAAACCACACTACAACAACATTTAAACTACAGACATGCTTAGTTGAYTGGATCAAGGCATGAGCATCCATGCCTGTGCCTCTAGACAGATGAAATATTTTCTGTGTGACTTGCTTCGGGCAAAATTTCTAAGCTTTTGCATTGAAGGGTTTTTTTCCCTGCGCTGTCCAAAAACAGTAAAAGCAACTATGAAATACAGTACATAAACCATTTCTTCCTCCTTCTCCTCAATCACCTTGCAAGTCCAAAAAAGGCCCAAACACAGTCTGTTCCAACAGGCACAAGTTTGGTTTTTTTCCATTATAAATATTTGTTTCGGCAGCCAATCCCAATATGGTATAATTTTGATGTGATACAATCCTGTTTACTTCTGTTTTCTGCCAACATTATCTTCCTTTTCTATTTTCGTTCCACTAAACAAAGCATTTAAATGAAAAGCACACTAATTTTTTTGTGTTCTAAAATACACACATCTGTTATAAATACCTAACCTTTCTAGAACCCTCAAAACACACACTCAACACACTCCAACCTCCCTAGATTTCCCCTGGCAATATGCACCAAATCAAACTGAACAAAACTGATCCTAACATGAGCCGCTGCAGCAAACAAAAATGTGCAAATTCTTGAGTTTATTCTCAGCAGTTTCGTCAGTATGAACTTTTTACACCCACTAAACAAGTCAGAGATTGCCAAATAGCAACATATACTGGAAGTCTCAACAGAGTCTTTCAGAGTGAAATATCCTAAGGTCATCTAAAGGCTCCATTTTTGAGGAACGTGAGGAAAATATATGAACAAACAAAAAGACATACCTCCTGTAGAGCACACATATGCTACTYGTCTTAAAAATGAAGTGGAGGGGGAACGTTATCCAAAACAATGGTAACTACAATATAAACTCTTTTAATCTGAGCCATTAATAATTTATCATTCATCAGCATAAACGATATGCAGTTCTGTAAGTTCCCAGTTGTTGAATCTCTATGTACATAGCCATTACTGCAACTGTTATTTCAAAATACAGAAACCAAAAGATCTGGAGGACAGAAAAACAAGCAACTTGCAAAAAAGGCCAGCTGAGATCTCCTCAGAAGGAGAAAGGACAAGTAACACTCCAGCAAACCCTACCACTACTGGATGTCATGCTACATCCAAGATTTGGTTTATGAAGACCTAATCCAGCCTAAYTCAGAACTGTTCACTCTAYTGTGAATMACCAGATRCTGGCAGCAAAAGCCACATTCTTAAAATTTTGCACAAGTAGATGGAGATGCAKGAGACTCAAAGCAGCTTCATCCCARTATCRTCGAGGTGCCCTTCYCCTCACTACCTACAGGTCATTCCCCACCAAATATCCACCAGATCCAAACCACAGTCAGCTGTCCTCAGTAACTAATGGTATRTAAAACAATGCAGAGTTCTGGGGCAGCCCCACTTTTATGATCCGAGGAAGGGACATTTTAAGCCATGACAATCACTGGGAAGCCTTTCAAAGAGGGTGGGTCTTGAGGCACCGTGAGTTTTAAAGATCCCATTTGCACTGTCCCCAGCTTGATCCCAAAACTGCTGTCACCCTAACACCTACTTTCAGTGGGAACAGTATTTAGTTTGTATTGATCAGGTTCCTACAAGACTAGAACCAGTAGAATCTCCTTCACAACCACAGCAATTGAATCGATGATTTATCAAAGCCAGTAACTGCCTGCTTCTTCCCCCAGCCAAACATCCAGGGAAGTCCAGGCAGTGGTAGATTGCATTACATTTAGTTCAACTGGCAAATACAGTTTGGGGTCTCATTCTTACATACAGCTAACAGCAGGTACACAGAGAATCTCAGGCTGTGCAGCTGAATCAGTATGGGTGTTCATACAGTGCTTCTCTCTGCTTTCCAAAAAGTTTTGGAAAATTTGTATGTTTTTCATACAGATTCATACAGTGCTTCTCTCTGCTTTTCCAAAATGCCTTTTTTCTTCCCGTTTCCCTTTATTCTTTATAGACAATGACAGTGCAGAGGCTCTGGCAGACAGACAGGTGTGGTAGTTTGYTCCAAGTATGGAACAGCTTTGATTCAATCTTATCTTGTAGAGCAGCTTAGCCAAGAGTCACTRCTTTTGATAAGAAAACAGTTCAGGCTGTGCTTTCACCACATTCCAGCTGCCCTAAAAGACTTTTTCAATCAACCAAGTAGATAATGGTCGTGACCTCGACTGMAGGTAAGAGACGACTTCTCAGAGTTCCAAATACCCTTCTGGGAAGCAGAGCAGGGATGGGRATCACAGGAGTCTCCATGTGAGGCAACCTTACTCAAGCCCTGTACAGCATTACCCAACCAAAGCTTTCTGTGCTGGTTCAGTTTCTCTGTACAATCAGATAATCAGTAAGAGCCTTGTGTACCATAAACCACAGGTTATCTGAGGATCWTGGAGGAGATCTTGCTTCCTGTGTCTCCTCCTGAAGCTGCAGGTGCCTTTGGCACGTGGGTACAATGTCAGGAACGCTGCCAGCCCTATGCCTGGCAGAAGGGAGGTATGGTGTGGCTGTAACCCAGCTGGATGAAAGGTAGGATGTCTTGGGACACCACTGGCTGCTGATTGCTGGGTCAGGCAGGCAGAGCTCTGCGGGATTCCTCAGGTGCGGCACCAGGAGCCCTTGGCTGTATCCCAAATAAACATCAGCGTAGCCAACACACAGTCTTTGGAGCCAGCAGAAAAGCTTGTTTGCTCTGGAGTTGGATTTCTTAATTTCTTTGTTTTGTTACAAAGCAAATAGAACCTTACCAGYGGCAAACTTTATGCAAATCAGAGAAAATCTCCTTGGACTGCCTCAAGACTCAAGAGTCTTCACAGCAGAAAGAGTTTTAACATCAAGATTACTTACACTGCCAGTTTAAATCAAGATACACTGACACAAAAAAAAAAAAGAGAGATTTAAATCTTTAAATCACTGTGCTATTTTATCAAGTCTGCTTCATTCCTTAATTACTTTCCTAAGGAAAAGCCCATTCAATCTGTGAGAACTCAGTTCAGTAATGAAACTGCAGCTGTATACATTCAATCTAACCCTGTCTATTCCCCAACTCGTAAAGAAGCAACAAAAAAAGAAACAAACAAAATAAACCACAAGACAAAACTTAAAAAAATTAAAMCACCACCAAGTAGTATTTTCTATAGTACCATGAGCCATACCTACAAATGTCTTCATGTAAAAGAATAAAGAGAAAGGCTAATCTCTGGCATTTCCCAGTTTCTACTTTTGGAGGGTTTTTAATCCTCATTTTCTACACATAATTCTTCTCTACATTTGGTATTTTATCATGCTCCTCTAGCCTAATTCTAAAGCTAAACCATTTTAAACAGTAGAATTACTCTCATTTCACTCTCTAGCAGCTGGTATTCCCTGAGCTTTGCATTTTGCTGGTTGCCTTCCTGACTGTTCACACTCTGGCTTCAYGCAGACACTGCTCCTGCAGCCTGACTTCTTCAGTCAGAGCCCTGCAGAGCCAGGCCCACAGAGCTKTATCACAACCAAAAACCAGAACAATCTGCTCACACATACCCAGCAGCAATGCTGCACTCCCTTTCTTCCTATTRCACTCAAAGGGGTGTAGATTTATAACCTTCCACAGTCTACACTTTGCTAAATTTAATCTGTACTCCATTCTTCAGACTCCCCTACAGCATTTTAATTATTTATTGCTTTCTTATCTAAACTTCTTCCAGTTAGTCTGTGTCATTCTGACACTGAAAAAGCACAGAAATAAAATTGTTTTTAAATGCAGATACCACAGCTTTATAAACCAAGTCTGTAAGTTACAAGCAGCCTCTCATTTAACTTTGACCAAAGTCTCCTTCACCACCATTGTTTGTCAAATGTCTTGCCCCAYTGAAATATCTTCTTCAGCTTTCTTCTATAAAGAACCACACAATACACTTGATTACACACAARGCTGAATTTCATTGTCTCATTCACATTCCTCACGTCCCAAGCTGTCGTATTTTGCTATTTTCTCCATCTTTAAATGCACTTGCAATTCCAGTCAATATCCTATGAACTACAATTTGTTTCTGATGCACCAGCCTGGGAGCCAGGTTTCCATGTTTGCCTGAGACTGTAGAAACCTCAGCCAGAYTGAGGACCTGCAGAAGGCACACAACAGCTTTCTCCAATTCCAGATGTCTGTATTCCTTTCCAACACAGACCAAGCATCACATTTGAAGGCTGACAGCCATTTCCCAGTCAAAACGTTCATCTTGTTATCCCCACTAGCAGGTCACCCCCGCTCCAGACTGACTGACTTTTGCAGAAGTCCTGGACAATCATAGCACCTCCTCAAGGATATCAATATGATTTACCAAGGAAGAATAGTATTCCAACAATTGGGATTCCTCTGCCCTCGCCATGAGGCTGTTGCATTACTACAGAGAGCACTGCGCAAGTGCAAGCAGATGAATTCTTCACACCACCATTACGCAGAAATCTTTTAAGCCCCCCACAGTCATTTTTGCTGTGTTTTTCCAGACTTCCTCATTTACCAATGTTGAGAATCTCAGCCCACATCACCACCACCATGACTCTGCAGCTCTGCCGGTGTAAGTGAGCACCCGGGAGGAAGATTTGATACCTGGGATTCACTGCTGCTCAGCACACAGCCATGTTTGCTCAGACCTTCAAAGAGAGAGCCCACACCTACTCCCTGCAAACGCACAGGCCACAAAGGTCTCCACAGCTCTGTTCAGCATGTCTTGCTGTCTGCCACCATCACTCTTCCTCACTTCTTTTAGCATGGCCAGAAATCCCAACCACACTTTTGCATGTTCTAAATAATCAGCAATCCCTGTGTCACACAATATAACCTGCATTACCTTTTCTCCCTCTTTTCTACTGTCATTCCTTACTGCAGTAGCTGAGTATCTTCCTATAAAAAGCAATGCTAGTGAAGTCCCTAATGCATTGGTAGAAGCCTCTGGCACTTCTATTTTTGGTAATAATTACTTACCAATGTAGGATGCAAAACATTTCAATTTTAATAATAGCAGTTTCTCATATCTTGGATACATTTTTATGTATTCATTTTTCTGGCTTCTCATCTCCACAATCTACTTTTTAATAAACTTAATGGCAATTCTATGATTTTCATTTCAGTTGGAATATAGCCAAACCACTAAATCTACTCTGGAGACCTASTGATTTATGGTCATCTTTTAGTGAGTTGTATTTTCTTTACTCAAGCACCTCTGGGTGCTATTGCAATGGAGCTTTTTGCAATTGCAAATGAACAATGAGGCAGATTTGCTGAGAAAAAGAAATACAGAGGGCTGCAGAAAACACACACAAGATATACAGCTTCACCTACACAATTACATATAATTCAGTGAAATGCCAAATTGCTACATACTGTGTTTAAACTAGACTACAACAGCCCTTAGGAAGAAATGTGGTTTTTTGATTGCTTCTGTAGGCAAACCTGGACAAACCTGTGTCAGAGATGCATTATTCAGAAGAAATTATAACAGAATTAAAACATATTCATATTTCAACCCCTTGAGATATTCTTGAACAAAAAAGGGATTCAATACAGCCTGTGAATTAAAATAAGAAGTGCCAGCAAAGAGCCAGACTTCCAAAAAACACTAACAAAGAGATGGTGGGTACTGAGTTTGCATAAAATACACCACAAGTGCTAGCCACACTACATTTACAACTGCCTTGCACAAATTTTGAGGAGGCTGTTAGACCTCTGTTAAAATTGGATCCTTCCCATCCTAGAATCTTCTGTCAAACCACAATGAGAAAATAATAAAGAGGAAAAAAAAATTTACAAATAAAAAACACATCATGAATTAAGTTGGCCTATTGTGTCCTCCAGGGGTTTTGGTTTTGCCTCTTTTTACTCATGATTAATTCTTCTGCAGACATTATTGCATATTATGGAACAATGGGGATTTTAGCATCAAAGACAAACTGTTGTTATAACCAAGTAAATATTAAATGGAATAACACAACASATTCCACTGTGTTTTGAAACGGCAAAATCAAGACAACTGAAGTGGCAAGGCAATGAGGTCAGACCAAAAAGCAGAAAGTGAAAGTTACAAACTGTACAATAAACTAACYACCTCAATTAATTTAATTTTGATCATTCTCTGCACATGTTCTGCTTCTCACCAACCTATGCTTGAAAAAAGCACTCCAAAATCAAAAWACAAAACCACTGGTCAGCTACTGATGCCTTTGATTCTTCTGTTACTTCAATACAGAGAAGGTACTGAAGAAAATTCAACTTCACCTTGGGATTCAATAACACTATTTATAATGACAAGAGAATATCTTAAAAGCTTGAAGGAGGATCCCAGACCAACAAGCTGTTTCTCAGGAACACTGCACACGTAAGAGCTACTGGATAATTTCCACCTGCCAGCATGAGTTGCCAGGCACTACCTCCAACATGATGAGCTGTGCCAGAATCTGTCTCAGGAGGATCAGCAGAACTCTGGAAGTAGCTGGCAAATAATTATGACTTCTAGCAAAACTGGAATCTCAAAAGGCATGGAATGTGGGTGAGGAAAACSTATCAGGAATTAAGCTTCAGGCTTTCCAACATTTGCTGTCGCATTTGAATGATCTCTCCTGTCCTGCAGGGAAGCAAAGGCAGTACCAGCAGCTACAATCACATCCAAAATCCAGTCATTCTTAGMCTGTGGAACAAGTTAATGCCTGACATGTCTTCAAAAACATCTTCGATGCTAAATGAAGTAGCACAGAAATTAAGTCTAAATACAARCTATCACACTGCTTAGAACATAAASCAGATGCATGGAGAGCACGGAGAAAGCAAGCACACCATTAGAAACAAAAATGCTGAGCCAGACTGATCTCTTGTTCCTGTGAAGCAAAACCTGATTGCATCTTGGCCTTTGCCCCACTCGGCCCTCGGCAAGAGGAACAGATTTATTCAGATGACAAACAGGATAGAGCAGCAGAAATGGCATATCCACTCCACCCCCACAGATGCACATTCTGTGGAAGCAGAAAAGGATGATTTTTGGATGCTGATAGTGAAACAGCTTTATATAAATAACATTTTCAAACTTTTTTTAACAAGTAGGCTCCTATATTTTTTCCAGGGGCAGTCTGAAGTGTAAGTCTAACCAGGAAACTCCCTTTCCTTTTTGATCCCTTAGAAGTCCATGAACTAGGTATCTTTGATCCATGTGCTACCCTGGCCAAAATCAAGTCTTCACTCTCTCCAACTCCCTGCCCTGCTCAGCTCCAATCACTGCCAGCCCCTCTGTTCCCTTTTTGTCTCACAAGGCTACTGCCATCACACAATTTTGTAGCCCAGGCTGCTCTGGGGGTGGTGAAACCAGGAAGATTGCTTTATGTTCAGCGAATAGTGTTTGACTGTTCTCTGAAATACCTTTACAATGTGTTTAAACAGTCAAGCCTAACAAGCRCTTGCTCCCTCACAGTAGTTTTGGGCCATTCCCTCCTGATTTCCATCACACCCTGCTCTAGCTCTTCTTAACCACAGCAGACAAGACAACCACTGCTTAGGACAAAATAAAATAACTCATTTAATGATAAAATGAGAAATTTGAAAGATCTGTTTCCATCTTCACCTAATGAATATGTGCTCCACGCACTCTGAAACAAATTCTATATCATTCTCATGAGTTTTATAGCCCTGGGCGTGCCACCTCACAGACTTGACCCATTTGGACTTGTCCAAATTCACAGCATCTCACCATGCACAAAAATGCTGACAGTAATAGCCCATTTCTTTATTTAAAGGAATAACTTCAGTGGATAGAGCACATAAGATTAAGGATTTCCAGTTTGACTATAGCTCTCATAGAAAGGCTTTGAATAATTGCTGCCTTCTAATCTTTAATTTTTGTTTCATAGAGGTTATGGTGGAGGAGGGAAGATGAATAGGAGTAACTCAAAATCAAGCTAGAAAAGAGATGCACCAGCAAATCCTRTTCTTTCCTATTATTGTTGCCGAAGTATTTAAACAGCAACAGAGCTTCCCTTACAGAAAGAACAAAGAAAGAGAGGTAAAGAATAGAGTCAGACTGCTAAGAAATCCTTTAAGAATGGGTCCTTTCCAACTCAGCATATTCTRTGATTCTGTGAGCTMATTTAGGGCAAGCACTACTTCAAAAGTAAGACTATTCATTTTCAACCAAAACCCCCAATGTAATGTGGATATACAAGATGTTCCAGAGATGCAATGCCAGAGCAAGATGTGCAGATTTCTCTTCCCTGTCCCAGACTAAATCACCTGATGGCTCAATCTTTACAAGCAAATTCACACATGCCCCAAGACCCTAGAAAAGACTTGAGATACATACGACTCCACAGACTGAGTATAAGGTGATTACAAGGGAGAAAACAATCTGTACATGTTGATTTATAATGAGGAGTCAAACCTTTCTTACTTCATACTGATTTTTATACATCAAGCTCCAAGCAGCAAATACTCTAATTACTTTTTTTTAGTGGGAGGCAAAAGCTATGTTTATTTTGAAGTGTTCCGGTGCCTTTTTGTTTTCATAACATTATCTTAACTTCCAGCCAACTGAACATAGTTTGCAGAACACAGGTATAGAGGCAATATTCTAGCAATATCCTTTAAAAAAAACACATCATTTCCTCTATTGCTCCTAACAGATGAGGTCAAACAAGCCCTTATGCCCAGTGGAAATCCTGGTCTGACAAGCAGGAATAAGTACAAAAATCATGCAGTGCCTGAGGTTATAAACACAATGTGCAACTGCTGCTCACAAAGCTTCAGATACACAGGACACTCGCCATTATCATTATGCTTTATATTCCCCATATGTCATCTGTGAAGCAAGATAAAACAGTACCAGGCAAAAGAAGGTGTGGTATCTTCAAGGACAGGTTAAATCAAACTGTGCCACGAAAACACCATTTTCACCCATGTATTTTTAGTATAATCCCAAGGATGTAATTTTATCTTGCTCCCACACAGTGTCTTCTTATCAAGTCCTGCAGTCTGTGCTATAATTCAAGGCAAACAGTCCCAACTGCTGCAYAGAAAAGCCAGGACTATTTATTGGCTTTCAAGCACCACAATCAAAGTAAACTGCATTACCGGCATGAAAAATGTTACAGAAATATTCTTAAACTATTCCACTTTTATTCCAAATAGGAAAGAAATAACTTCCAAGATCTATAAATTCAGAGTAGGAGGACAAGATCTAAGCACAGYTTATTAAGTGATGTGATGAGTTAAATTAATCATAGAATCACAAAATGTTTTGGCCTGAAAGAGACCCTTAAAATTATCTAATCCCAACCTCCCTGCCACAGACAGGGACACCTCTCACTAGACCAGGTTGCTTAAAGCCCTATCCAACCAGGGCTTCTACAGATGGGACATCCACAATTTCTCTGGTCAACTTGTTTCAGTGCCTTCCCACCCTCATAATCTCAGGATTCAGTTATAAAAATAATGCTGTAGCCTTAAAACTGGCAAATTTGAAAGTGTAAGTTATGTAAAATCTCTACATAATTATTTGCCCAAGTCCACGGTCACTCTGAAGTTGTTCCAAATAGAGTGACGGGCATTGTGTACTTGGATTTCTTTAAGTCAGTAGTTTGGGGGGAGTGTCTCAAAAAACATTAGCTTTTTTTTTTTTTTTTTTTTTTTTTTTTTTTTTTTTTTTTTTTTTTAATAAACTAGATTTTTTGCTGGGTTGGATTGCACTTCCATCTCCTTCCTTTCTGTTCTGGTTCCTAGAACTGTTAATAAAGTTAGGCCTTTGTGCTAAGCTGTGTAAACCCTCTTACACTGCAAATATTTCAGAATTACACTGAAAGTGTGGCAGATCCAGGAAACAAATCACTGTAACAGAGGGCACGAGAAATATCTTCCTCCCTCAACCTTTTTAATGAAACGTGAGAAATTAGGGTATTTACAAAGTTCTCTCATTGTGGGGAAGTCCCTGTTATTGACAAAATAAACACAAATTGTAATACTTTACAATGAGGTACTCGAAGGAACTATCTCAAGGTTAAAACCTTGGAGAAGGAACTGGATGTAAGCTGTGGATTCACTATTGCAAGCACCAGCTACAGTGCCAGTATTCTCTAGAAAAAAAGAAAAAAAAAAAATCTAAAGCTTGCTATCATCTTTCCTGAGTGAGTTCTAGCATTCTGGACTCATGGGATCAGAGCACCTTCAGTGCTGATTAAAGGTAAAACAACGTTCCCCCTTAAAACCTTAAATATAAAAGCAATTAATAAGCACATGCATGGGAATAAAAATGACTGGTACATCTGGAGATCAAAGAAGAGAGCAACAGCAATGGAACTTCAAAGTGCTTCCTAACTGCTAAAGTTTTTACAAGGACGTTTCCTTTCTCTTTTAGTCCCTGATTAAATGCATGCCAAATGGTCTGGCAGAAACTCCATCACCAAACATGGAAAAGCCATTTGATGCAGGTCTCTGTATACACAAGTGAATACACACACATTTCTAAGAAATGTCATGGTTTTATCTACTCCCAGAACCAGCAGGTCCAGTCTCACACAAGAGAAGCAGATAAAGTGCAGCAATAGGATTTCTTGCAAGCCTTCTGCTCTAAGGCTTCTCCTAGATGTATTTTATGGTAGCTTCAGAGTGCTGGGCATGTTCCTTCACCAGAAGAAGCAGCTCATGGGGCCAGAGAGATGTAGCTGGAAAAGCAAGGCTGGCATCCTGTAAAGGACTTGACTGCCTTGCTTCCTTTCAAATGGGCAAAGGAATTCTCAGAAACAATCCCTTCTTAATATGATTTTTGCAAAAGTAGACTTATCCAAGGGATGCTGATGGGCCAGGCCCATTGCTGTACTTTGAATAATCAGGCTCTGAGCCAGGCTGTAGGGCTGCTGACTGAGCCTAGCACTGCTAGGACAGCTTGCACTGAGAGAGAGGCCCCTTCAGCTCATCACTGTGGCAAGAAATTAAAAAGCAAGTGAGCATTTATTTGAGCTCTGTRAAAAGTCAATAAACCTTTCATTGCAAAACCAGCAGTGGATAAACTCCTTTTATCTCAACACTACCATTTTTCTTCTCTATCATACAGAAAGCCATACAGCTYTTCTACTTTACAGGCCTCTTGATCTGTGTAAATCCCTGCCTTCTTCATTCTCAGTTATTTTAACAGGTACATGCAGTTCTAAAGCATCCAAACCTACAAACAGTGTGTATGACTCAAGCCACATCTTCTTTTCAGCAATCCAGCTTAAAGAAAAGCACAAGATATCAAGGCTAACACTTTTATTTCATGTTCAAGATAGGGGTCCTCTCAGAGGTGTTACCAACTGCTTTCCTTTTCTCTGGCCTCCACCCACAAACAGCAGTAGTCTCCAGAAACCTGTTGAGTTTTTTGCTCATTTTGGGGTGTYTAGTTGGATTTTAAGAGTTGAGTGAATGTTGTAGTCCCCTGTCTTGCCTATTTTCTATAAAAACAGAACATGAAGAATGAACACTTACCATCAATCTGGCACTTGACATTTTTAAAGTTTAATATAAACACAATTACAATGCATTTGGGTTTTTTTTTTAACAGAATTATTGATTTGGGGGTCTTATTTTTAAAGCAATTCTCTGACACAAGAAATCCTAGTACGCCTGATTTCGGCAAGATTTACAATAGGATGAACTCATTAGCACCCACGACAACACATTCATAAAGCATGTATGAATAGAAACCAGTATGTRTTATATCAGCTATAAAATCTGAAGAATTTAATTAATTCATTAATACATGTCAGACTGTTACCAGATATTAAAGTAATGCTGGGATACCAGTCCAATAATTAGGTTTTATTTTGAAGGAGATGATTTGCAAGGAAAAAAAAAAGATACTGCAATCACAAATGTATTGCCAAATTTTTGATGGCTCTCATACATGAGAGGCCTAGATGAAAATCTACCAGATGGCAAATCATTCTGGGGAATAACAAAGCCTTTTTCTGACCAGTGTTTAAGGTCTGAATATTGTAGTCTTCTCCATGACTTACTATTACTCTAAAGTTTTATCTTGTCTTAATTAGAAGAAAAACAAGTCTTGATTTCAACTGGCTCTCCTCATTGTTTTAACTATTAACCAGAAGATTAATACTAACAGTTATTCTCTGCTACCTCTAAATATACTCTTTGCTTCCACAAAGATTAGAATAAAATTAGTACCAAAACCAAGAAATTTGAGTGTGACTACCACACACACACACACACACACACAAAAAAAAAAAGCTTTGTCTGGGGGAAAAACCAAAAGCACCATGTATGAACACCATATTCAGCCTATTCACTTGAAGAGTGAGGCCCTTGAAAGAAGATTTCATATTCAGACTTTACTTGACAAATACTTTCAAAAACCTAAAATTAATCTACAGGCTGGAAAGTAGAGCAGTATAACTGGGAAGGTAAAAAGGTAAAAGCTACCTTCAGTTATATTTAAAATACCGTTTTTCTACTTTACCAAAACAAGGATTGGGTGTCTGTGATGACAGAGCCTCTTTCTCTTCCAGCTGCTGTCCTCTGACTGAACCAATAAACCAAGTCACACTGCTACAGCCATAGGAATTATTCAAAATACTGCCCCAGACCCATTTCCAAGGCAAAATACCCCAAACAAAAAGAGGAGTGAAGTGTTCAGGGTCCCAGTCATCCTCAGCTCTCTCCTGGATGCCTGGGAACCCCAATGTAAGTATAAGCTTTGGCTAAATGACAGCATTGTCTATCCAGTTCACAATATCCTAACACAGCCTTACAAACTGGTTGAATTTTCAATATAGAGATGAAAGGCCCACTTCTGAGCTACGCTGTCCCTAGGCTTTTCTCTCATTTAAATAATTCAAGTGGATCATGAAATCATTTAACAGTGTATCAAACCAAAAGAACAAGCAGTTATGGCTATTTTTATACCTTGCCCAAACTAGGAATTACCCATCTATTGCACTGCTATTTACCTCTAAATAGCTTCTGCWTCCATTTTGTGCTAAAATGCGATTCTGAGAGAAATAAGTTATCCAAATGGCTATATTCAAGTCTATCTGTATCCAGATTTCAGTGGAGATACAAGGGGGAGCAAAACCAGGGGGGAAAAAACCCCAGTATGGTAAACAAAAATACATCAATGTCAGCATTCACTCAAAGATTGCAATAAAGAAATGCAACAAATGGTTTTCTGGAGTAGAGGCTTTTCATATTTCTACAAAGATGCTTTCTGCAACAACCAGTCAAGAACTAAAGTAGGTATTGCTGGTATTTCTGATCCTGCAGTAACTGTTGCTCCTCAGTGTTTTCTGGGATCATTAGCTCTCACTGCCAGGAGAACACAAGAGACCAGACAACTACATTTCACAGCTGAGGGGAACATGTGTGAAGTTCATTTTTACCTCAACACACAACTAAGCTGATTCTAAAACTGTTTTCTTCCTCCCCTAAATGGAGGAAAAAAGCAACAAAAAAAATCACCCTAGGAGTAAAGGGGCAGGAGCACCTGGAATGGCAATGACCTGGGTGTTGCAATACATCATGCCCTGGACTCTGCAGCAGAGAACTGATCTCTGCTCCTCACTGAGAATGAAGGCATGCTTCCCTGGAAGGTGATGTTTGTGTAGATAAGTCACATTAGGAAAATTAATCCATGAACAGCAGAGGTTTATGTCCAAAAATGAGACAGAGGAGTCCTGTAACTTTATTCAAATGGAGGGAGAGTCCACGGGACATTTCCATGGGGTCTCTCAAATTGTTAGAGGACGCAGCCTCCTTTTTGTCCTAATTTCCCTGCCGCATTTCCCTCTCTCTTTCCCCTTTGGCTGAGGTACTTGAGAGGCACAGACTTACCGAATCACCTAATACMGACCCCCATCTAATGTGCATCCCCTCCTCCTTTTTTATTCTTTGTGTCTCTATTCTTTTTCTCTCAGTCCAGGRATTTAGCAYTGCCTTGGGTGAGTAACAGTCTGTGTCAATTGYTGGAATTCCTAYGGAATTTATGGTTCTTCCCATTGCTCCTTTCACCTATCAGTATCTGGGCTTATTTACTAGCAGTCTCCCTAACTTGTTTGTAAAGACATTGATCATTCCTTTCAGTCACTTTAGGTAAACSAAATAAGAGAGTGTTCAGAACTAGCTCATTAGCTGCCTTCAATAGAACATAAATTGGTTTGCCTTGAACTGCAGTTTCATAGTGAAGTCTCTACCATAACATTTTTTATCTTTTCAGAGGGACCTCCCCCAAGGTTTTGAAGAAAATCAACTTTTCCCAACTGTTGTAAATCAGACATCAGAAATGATTATAAATTCACAAGCTAAGGACTGTTTTTGTAGAATACTCTTCCAGGCATTCCCATCATACTAGAAGTGTACTTGGATAGCTGGAAGGATCTTTCTCATGGAGCAATCTTGCAGCTGTTACCTCGCTWGCACATTCTCACAAGGTTGAGTTATTTTAGTTGGGACTTGCAATAAATTTTTTTCTCAAATGTCTTTGGCCCAGCAAGCGGAAACTGAACCCCAGGGATTAAAGTCCAGAAATAAAAAAATAAAATCTATACAACGAAATCAGAATAATTAAGCAGAGAATTTTCAGACAAAACTCATCTCCTGGTGGAGCCAGCTTTGCCTGCCTTGCACAGTGAACAAACTACTCATAAGAAAACAAGTTCAAACCATTTATCTATGACAATGGGATCTGCACCTTGCACTGGGTTATGATACAAGCCAGTTCTGGCAGCACTGAGTGAGAGTTCAGCTGAAGTGACCCCAGTTCCCATGATTGCTTCAAACATCTGCTTTGCCTGTTCTCTTGGACTACAAGCTCCTGAGAATAAAGACAATTTTCTGCTTTATGTAAATACTAGGTTTAAAGGGATGTTGAGGCCTTTGGACTATACTTAAAATGTCAAACCAAAACAGCTACAAAGGAACACTGCAGGAACATTTTCACTTCATGTTTTTAGGTTGGTTTAGGCTTGGTTTTTTCCTTCTCATCTTTTTGAAGGACATGCAGTACCATGTGCCTTAAAAAAAGGTAGTCATGGCTGTAGAATAGAAAAGTAAACAACAGCTTGAAACAGTCTTAACCTTTCTTAATCAAAATCTCAATTAAAATTTCCCTATGAAGATAAAAGTCTGTTTTTTGTTAGGAGACTTATCATGTGTACAAGTTTCCTGCCAAGAAGAATGCTTATGATACTGCATATCAACAATTTGATCTACTTGCTCTTCCTGCTGTCAAAAAAWTAAATTTTATTATTTTACAAAGATGAGTATCATCACTATGACAACAAACCAATGACCTGGAGGATGCCATAAAATAACATGGCAAAAAAAAAAATCAACTAAAGGAAACAAAGAATGAAAAATGGTTTTGGAAGCATTCCTCTCTCTGGAAATGTTCTTTTTGCAGCAAACTCACTTCAGGAAATCTTCAGRTCCACTTTAAAAGAAAGTTCTCTTCTCTCAAGTAACAAGTGATAGGCCAAGTTGTGTCAGAAGAGTTTTAAATTAGATACTAGAAAACATATCTTCACCAACAGGGTTGTCAAACACTGGAACAGGCTACCCAAGGAAGTGGAGTTGCCATTTGTGGAGGTATTTAAAATGCCTAGATGTAGCACTTAGGAACATGGTTTAACAGCACTTGGCAGTGCTGGGTTAATGGTTGCACTCGATGATCTTTAAAGGTCTTTCCCAACCTAAAGGATTCTATGATTCCATAACTTGCCTTTAAAGCAGTCAGATCTTGACACAAGGGTCACCTCAGCATTATTTTGGTTCCTCAGTTAAAGCATTTTTACGTTTGTTACACTGAAACAAAGCCTGTACTTTGCACATGGGCACTTTTAAACTCAGAGCACAGGTGCCTGGAAAATGTGACAAATCTGGAAAGAAATCATGATGTATTCCCTTGTCATTTAGACTAAGCTTTGACTCCATTTATATAAATGAAAAAGAAAAATGTGATCCTACTTTATATGCTCTAAATACCAATTAACTTRACATTCAACCCTCTTCTACTTTTCATAATTTAAAACCTTTTTGTATTTGTTTCATACCTTTTTTTAATGGCAGACAGCACTATTTCCTAAGGCTCTATAGATGTAATAAAGTATCTTTACCATCTTGAGTCATTCCACTTATTAAATCCTATATCAGTGTCAAATTCATATTTATGGAATAAGTGGATTTCAATGAGTATTTCACAGCCAACACCATAAATGTCACTCCAATTCCGTATTTCTAACTCCTCAGTCTCAACTGCTCTGTGAATGATAATCAGTTCACCACTGTAACCATTCTATGACTACTGGGCAGTGYACCACAAACAAGGAAATGCAATGGAAATGTAAAGGTTTTTTTACACGATCAAAAAGTTTTATTCTAGGACAGTCTTAATTCATGTAACCACTGAATTAATTTATAAAATGTATAAATAGTAGAAAAGATAGCATTTCTCTATAAGAACCAGACTCAGTATTTTTTTAGCKTTTTAGACAGTTCATTTTGTCAAAACCCATGCTTCAGAGTAACCAAAATAACAGGGTGAATTTTGCCAAACATTTTGGCCRCAACAAAAGAAAAAACATTTTGGAACCGTTGGGTTTACTTGGTTCAGATTCAGCAAAAGACTACACCAGGAAAAAAATCTCTTAACAGTTTATTCCAGCAGCTCCAGAATAAACTAGAAATAYTTCCACAATAGTAAATTTTCAAGCTTTTGTAATAAACACCTGCCCACTAACAAATTAATGTTAGACTTGCAAACCACTGTTCCCTTTTGCCCTTCAAACCCTGGTCCTTCACCAGCTGTGGAGGATCTACATAGTCCTGACTGCACTATTCTTGTCCTACACAAGAAGTTGTGGAAATCCCAGTTTCCATTCTCACTCTGAACTTGCTGAAGGATGGTGGCTGCTCCTGGGCTGCATAGTTCCTCCACAACAGGAATAAAAACCCTGCACACTGCCCTTAGTTCAGGCTTGCACAAGGGAGGAATGTAGCTCCTGGCCCCAATTTGAGAACTTCACTTTCCCTTGCAAGGGGAAACCAACACTGTTTTGAAAATGTCAATACAATTAGTGTCACATACACCAGAATCAATTGTTTTGACCCATCAGAAACACTGCATTTGACCCAAAATTAAAAATTTCCCTTTTTTCAGTAAAAATAACATTTGAATAATAATCAGACTAGTCCAACCTCACTTTATTTTTCTCCATCYTCCTGTCTGATCTTTAACTGGAAGTATCAGGCATTTGCAGAAAAGTAGATGTTTTCTGATCCAAAATAAAGGGAAAAACCCAACAAAAGGAGTATCAGAAGCTGAAGTAACAGCAGAAACAAAAGAATTTTAGTGCCTTTCATGGTCAAAGTTCTTCAACTAAAGAGAAAAAAAAATTTCCTCTTTTTCATTTGGATTACTGTAATACTTGGATGACCTATCTAAGATGGGCTTTCCATTGTGCTCAGTAAAAGATACCATCCCAACTAAAAAAAAGACAAAGGCAAAGAGTAGGAGAGGAAACAAAGGCAGGAAGATATTAAATAACTCACCCAAGGTCACCTGAACTTACTGGAGAAGAGCTCAAGACAAAGCCTRTGTGTTGTGCTTCTCATGCAATAGCTCATACTGAGCCTAAAAGCCTTCTTTTGGAAGCTGTTCTTGAAGAAACATGCCAGATGCAAAAAACTACGTACAAGAAGTTTAGGGAAAAACAAGTCAACTGTACCCCTTCACCAGCACTGCTACAATGGGACTTCCAGCAAAATGGAATGATGCTGGAAAGTGCCAGGATTCCTTACACAACTCAGAGGAGTAACTACAACCGACAATGGTCTCTGTACCTACAGCAGCTTCCTATACAGTCTCAAACCCCTCATAACACTCAAGTCCAAATCTCACTCAAAGCTAAATAGCAAAAAGGTAATCTGTCTGTCTAGTTTTCAGAATGCCTGTAATATAAACCCTACCCTTCCAAGTTAAACTAGGCAGCCTGGAGACACTTCTTTGGGAGTCAGGGTGTGTTTTGGGAAGCTACCAAACATCCAAATATCATATTGCATTCATCAAGGCATCTCCTCCTCTTGCATAGGGTTGTGCTGCTTGGGTAATTTCATTTAAATGCAAACTCAGGGTCCCTTGGACAACAACCTAATATTGATTATTGAAAAGACAATTTTAGAAAATCAGCTCAAAACATGCACAATTTCATTCATTTTGTGTTGCACATTCAAATAAAATAAAGAAGTAGCAAATCCAGAGTTTAAGTTRTATGAAAGAARCTAATGCGCAATTGCAGGGGCCAGCAAACACAGATCRGGCTGTTTGTCTTTCTCCACTACARATCAGMAAAAYACTTGGGACTGTGAYTTAAAAGTAGTTTTCYCTCTTACTGAACTTTSKSRWKSYYMWTTTTCACTGAGCCATGATAAMGSTAAGAAAAACATTAGTACACACTGAATTTACTTACAGATATTGAGGGAGACAATGTAAAAATTCCAGGTTCCCTTTCAGCTCTATTTATATAGTTTTGAGAAACTGCCATAAACGGATTTCACAAAATAAAAGTCATGTTGATTTTACAAGTAAACAATGCTGCCTACTTACAAATWGAACTCTGACTAAAGTAGCAATAACTTGTGGTATTTAACAGGAAGCAACCAATTTTCTCCTCAGCCAGTAAATTCCAATACAGCAATGAACTTCTTTTATATACGTATATACACACTGATGTTGCTATTAATCACTAAATATAAYTTCTAACAGAATCCAACATTAATAATTGATGACATTAATTGCCAGTTTGTTACCAGTTTAGTACAGTCCCTCTTGAGCAAAAGCCACATTTATTGTAGATTTTAGGCATTGATTCCCTAGATGATGAATACATAATTTTCCCATTACACTAGTGAAGCGTTATTAAGGTCTTCACTGACAACTGTCTTCTCTGAAGATTACAAACCAAATACATCTTACATTTTTCCCCTCTGAAAATTGTTTAGAGAATACAATGTGCATACATTCATGCCCTTTCTTACAAGTCACTTTGCCTCTGGATTTCCATTTTGCAAGACTTGTACAACTTAGAGGGACATGAGGCAAAAAATTGTGAATGAAATTTCTTAATTTTGTAGCACTTTCCTTCTCCTATATACCAAACCATCAAGAGCCCTCATTCCTGTAGGTTTCTCCTGTGTTAATTCCATCTCTCCAGACCATCCTTCTTGCTACATCTCTTCCTTCCTTTCTAGCTAGTCTCTTCTTCTCTTTGGACAGCAGCACCTGTTTTCCAGGATTTTGTCTTCTTACCTCAGTATTCGGATCTCTCTTCAAATCTCCTCTATCACACTGACTCCATACTGCAAGTAGTTTGCCCCTTTCAGCACCCAGCTGAGYACCTCCTCATTTCAGAAGACAAATGTCTACAGTGATGAACTGAGTTCTTCAAAACTTCTATGAACCACTCTAGTTGAGCTTCTTAGTACATTAATGAAACAAATCAAACTTGCTCAGTTTGCCTCCATTGCCCTGCTTTTCCAACACTCTCTCACCCCTTCCTTTCCTTTTTTCTACCCCTTCTTCTGACATAAGATGAAGATCAGCAGTACAGAAAGCACATCAGTGAGTAGAAAGAATATGAGAGAAGAATGAAGTTTAGCAAAGGGATGGCTGTGAGACAAAAAAAAAAAAAAAGGAAAAATTAAACATAAGGGTGCTTAAAATTTGTGAAGATGGTTTCCTTGTACCCACACAGCATGCCTGGGTGGGTGACARCAGAAGAGCAAAACACACTGCCTTACCCTATTGCTTTCCCACACTGAAAAGAGACACATGGCACAGCTGTCTCAGGAATTTCAGGCTTCTGCACCACAGCATGTATCTTTTTTGATTTGGGTATTTGGTATGTGAGTCTAAAATAAGAGGGAAGCAGTGCAAAAACAAGGAAACAAAATCACTCCAGCAAGATAAGCACATTAATCAAAATGTAACTGCACAGCAGTCACTTACCTGCATGCAACATCTCTACAAGCCCTAACAGCAATGAACAAGGGTAATAGAGCACTGAATGAGGGYAATAAATGGCACAGCTACATGCTTTTGGTTCACTTGAATGAGAGCACAACACACAAAAAACCACTAAAAACAAGGTATTTCTTACTTAAAAAAAAAAAAAAAGCCAGAACAGTCTGCAGCTCTACTGCATACAAAGTAACTTAGGAAGAGAAAAATTATTGCAAATACTTCTACCTTTGTTTCAAAAACAACACCAGAACAGCCAGCAACAGGACAAACTGCTGACCCACCTAATTAACACACATTTACTTAAGAACAGTTGACACAAGTGAACATTCTTCCCATATACCAGTAGAGAACATTCGAAAAACAAATACAGCTCAAGCCTGTACGGGAAACGAAGGCACTCCCCCTAATTCACAGAGGGGTTTTCTATAAAATCAAAAAAAGTCAGAACATCCAGTAAAAAGTAAAATTTGGAAATRGGAAAAATAGCCTCCTTGGTAAGGGTTATTTATCCCTCTTTATGTAACAAAATATCAAATGAGGTCTAAAGAAAGTATTCTTTCCCTACAGAGATACCCATCAGGCTTAGATTTAAAAAGCATCCATATTCAGAATAGAAAAGGACATGCTTCCTTTCCATGGAAATTCAAACAGGCAATTAAATCCAGCCCTTACAGGGTTTAACACCAGGAAAATATTAAAAGGCTTGTCTTGAATAACAATATCCTTAAGAATAATATTAAAGTGCTTTCTTGAACTGAGGCCATGAGGGAACCATAACCCTGATGATTAGGCAGGTGGAATGGGGAGTTAGAATAAAAACAATCGTAAATTACTATTAACATCAGTAGCTGCAGGAATCTATGTGTTTTGGCTTATTCTGTTCCATATTTGTGTGTCTTGAGATCAGCAAGAGAAGATGAGCACATGCAAATGAGTGATTTGACTCAGAAGGGTTTCAATCCTACCTGCTAAGAGCAGTTACACCATGCTGCAACCGACAGAGAGCTTACAAAGGAATGGAAAGAATAAATGTCAATGAGTTACAAAAACTGCTACTGAATAAATATATGCTAAGTACACATCCAACACCATTACACAGGCATGGGTGCTAGGAAATCTTGACACTCAAACCTATAAGGAGGGAAACTGATGAAACAAAACACATGCTTAATTTCTTTTGCTCTGTAAACAGTCTTCCTTACTTGCCCAGTCTACATGAAACGTGAACACTTTAACACATACATACAGGAAAAAAAACAAAACCAACCCCACATTCTTTATATTACTGCAATACACATCTCAATTTGTTCCCAAGGACACATGCTAATACAGCCATACCATTKCCACTGGCCTTCATAACATGTTTCAGTGCCAACTATGATTTATGTTTCTGCACTGAATGTGTATTATATTGTAGTCAGAAAGCATTCACAACCAATGAGCTTTSGCTATCACTCCCCTTACACTAAAGCCCATTACCTTTTTCTGCCAGCAAAAAAGAAAAAATTAAAGCAACTGCAAAACTACCTAGTCCCCATTTAACTGCTTTATACCAATATGCAAGCATCCATTTTCACACTGTCACAGACAAAGGTGGACTGAGACACAAACCTCCACTTAGTCCCTAGGCCCTTTTAAAAGAAAAAGCAAAACAAACAACTACATAAGGGAAAAGCCCACAGCCAAATGTAATTATTACCATTTTACTTTGGGTCGCAGGTGTTAGTGGGCAGGTGTTTATTGCTGACTGGTTGACTGAACTGAAAAGTTAGTACCAGGTCCCACGGAATAAGATGGTAATGAGATTTCTCTGTTCACAGGAACACCAGGTCATGGTGCTGTCCTGCATCACATGCAGGGACTCCCAAGGCTGCCCAAAAAGCTTCACCCACTCCTACAGCATGGGTTAGCCAGCCTTGCTTGGTGCCATGCACCCAAAAAGCCCTGGCAGCTCCAGCAAACARCATTCAGAGGAGGAAAAGGGGCAGCATTCTGATGCCACCTGTTAAGACTTGAGTGCTGCAAGGACTGTRGTTGGTATGGAGGAGGCAGCAACCATCTGCCACTGCCACAAGTGAGTGTGCAGAGTATCACTAGCTCGGAGCAGACAARCAGCAGGGAAAGAGCAGGCATCTGCCTGATGAAACAGAGACTTAATTGTTGATGAGCCTGATTACTCCTAAGGTTACTTAACACTCTCCACCTCGTGCAAATTAAGTGCTGTCTTTCASCAGCTGAATTTCAAATCAGACAGATCTGCAATTTACAAGAATGACATTAGAGAGGGRAAACGCCCAGCCTTTTTTCCTTGTCTTCATGTGTCAGAAAAACATGATGACCCCYTCTTTGATCCATTCTTGCAGATATATGATACTAAGGACTCTTCAAAACAAAAGCCTTTAAATCAGGTTCTAAGTAACGTTCTTTTCTCCATGTCTCAGTTACTATATAAAATTAAAGATATGCCMTCAGTTTGCAGGCACAAGTAATTATTGCCTGAGCAACACTAAGCTATTATACTAWTGAGAACCAAGGGAAAGCTCATGAGTTAGTTAACACTCCTATCCTGACAGCATCACTTCAACAACACATAGGAAATACAGCCTGAGGTATACACACAACAATGGCACAAAAAAAAGAAGAGATGATCATTAGGTAAAAAGCCACTCCTGTGTGCTGGATAAATAGGAGTCTCAGAAAGAACATTCTGTGTGACCAATGTAACCATAAAGGAGAGCATTAAAACACACACATGRCCAGCCATGGCATGACCACCCCGGCAATCTTAAGTCTGACATTTTCTCCCTTCCAAGAGCTGACTTCACCACCACAGAGACCATCTTTTAATGTAGGAAAAGCTGTTTGTTTATGGGAGATGAAGGAAAATACATCCCTRCTCAATTATTTAGGTGAGTTTTAARGAAAAACACCACACATGGAAAAATGCCCCATGTGCAAACCCTCATGAGGCTGAGAACTGCCTCCCTGAGTAAACAGGAGCTACAAAGCTTCTGGCTCCACAGCCCAGCCCTGCAGGACCCCAGAGGCCAAGGAGTGGGTCTGCTCAGAGGCTGGATGAATGAGCAGCACTTCTTTTCTGACCCTCACAAAGCAAAGAGAAATTTCATGGAAAGAGTAAGGGGAGAAATACCCAGCATGTTCTTCCAACAAGCRGGAGAAGAGCCAGAGAGAGTGCACTGTGTGGAGAGATGGAAACAAAGATGCCAAACAGCTCTGGCACAAGCTTCCAGTACTGCAAGACACCACTACTTCCAGTGCAGCTCTGTGCAAATAGAAAAATGCCTTGATACTATATGGTCTGATGTCAGGGCACAGCATCAGACCCATAGCCCACTAAATACCTCAAATACTGCTTCTCTTAAATGAGTGTAATAGGAATGATGGAGTATAATCAACAACCAAACCCATTTTGCAAGATTTAACAATACACAAATGCAGAACAGAGCAATTTTTCAGTGGATTAACGCTCATCTCTACAGAGGGGTCAGACTAAGCTTAGACAATAAATGAAATTAATCTTAGACAATAAATGAAATTAATCTGAGCATCTAGCAATTCTGATGAAACAAAAGCAAGCTTTAAGTAGCAATATTAATTTACTTTAGGCTTTGCCTAAACTGCTTTTAATTCGTCTTTTTCAATGCTTCAGTTATTTTAAACACATATAAACGCAAAGAAAATAATCCACACTTATCTGTTCCTTCCTGAGAACCAAAATAGTTTATAGATTCCCATATTACTTAGCAGCTAAGATACTTATTTTGTTTGCCTCAGTCATTTAAAACCACTATATAATCATGTTCATAAAGCACCCAAGGAAAAGAGATCCACACCTTATAACAGAAATTTAAGGTAAAGTATCTTGGACAAAGGAATTAATTAAAAATTTAGTCCAAATTAACTGCAGTATGATTTTGCTGATTGACTTAAATGGACTTTGATTTGACTTGTGCTGATTTGACTTAAATGGACAGCATGTTTACTAGCTGTGCTCTCAGAAACCAGCAGTGAACATTAATTAACAAACGTGTTTTGATTTAGTGTACTCTCATATTCAGTGTACTGTTCAGCTCCATTGCACTGTTCCCCCATGAGTACTTACAACCAATTTTACACTTGAACTTGCCAACAATCAGTGCTTTTCCACKTAGGGGATTTCAAACCAAAGTCTTTTAGCAAGTTAAATGTTTTAAATCCTGGGGGGAGGGAGGGTAGAAATCAGGAAGCATGCAGTATTCAAACAGTCCCTCCAATTTCAAGAAGCAAACAACACAACCACAAAAGGATTCTCAGTTTTCCATTCATCTCCCTCACCACCAGGAACCGTCTGGGTCAGTGCCTGCTGACAGCCTCAGCAGCAATTTACAGCACAGTACAGGTTTGAATATTGTTCTTTGTAYGTACAGGATGAAGGACTGCAGGGACTGCAGAGAGGTGACAGTACCATGCAATTTCTTTCTTATCCRGAGCTTTTAATGAAACAAAAAGTGTTTACAAATGCTATTTTATTTACTCAAGATAAAAAGAAAAAAAAAGAAAATAAAAAGTACAAGTACAAAACAAAACCCAAAAAGCAAAAAAGCTTCCTCTGTCCTTMATGATTCAAGTTAAATTGGAGCAACAAAACAGCAGCTGATAAGGTACCCAGTGATTGCTTTGTTCCTATCACATATAAATATGTGATAGCCACAGATGCTTCTTCTTCAGACCAGACTTGATCCTAAGAGTTACTTTAASAGCTATTTTTAGTAAACAGCTTGACTATGCCTACACAGGTTCACATAGTGGGCACACCAGCAGTATGCTCTGAGTCTTCGTCTGGCACCTGCAAATGCTGGTGCTTCCACCAGGAGCCCAGACAGACAGTATCCACTCCAAGGTCAATCTTTTAATTTTAATCTTTTAATTTTAATCTTTTAATTTAGCACACTGTGCTAAAGCCAGTGTGCAGCCTGGGGTACCCCATCAGGTAGGCAGAAGTACAGAAGAAGCCATGATCCCACAACTGCCTAAGCTTCCCAAACCTYGAAGGCTCCAAGGTACATCCACAAATACCAGTCATTTGGTCAGGGAATCTTGGCTTTATTTGCTGCCCTCAAGGAAAGGAAAAAAACCACTACAATTGTAAAAGAACAGAACTGACATAGCAAACATAAAGCTGGAAATACTTTCTGTGGATCTTCAACTRGGTTTAAACATAGTCTTACCTCAGATTATCCTAAGCCGAGCCACAATAAATATTTGGGATAGTTATAGCACTCGGGTTTGGAGGCAATCCTAAGCCACTATGATAAACAAGCTCTCTCTGCCACACTACAAACAAATTAAATACTAATACTTCAGTCTTTACAGCCAAGAAGGGTCCAAACAGYAGTTTATTCATAGCCAAACTCCTGTCCTGAGGAGTACTAATCCATTTCCTTTGCTGCATATGTATTCTTCACACAGAATATTTTCAAGTGAGATAGAAAACCTACAAAAATCAAAGAGAATGACTTAGATGTCATGCCTTTTTGTTTGTTTTTGTCTGRTATTAGGAAAGAAACTCCTGAAAATACATTGCTTAAAATACCAATTTGCTTCTATCCCAGTACTTTTAAAGAACAAGGAAGTCGTAAAACAGGCCAAGAATAATCCAAGTTTTATTTCAAAGGTCTTTTAAAGGCTTTTTTCCWTCAAGGACACTCAGAAAGGAYTTGACTAAATAGCTTCCTTGCCCAWGTGTACAATACAAATAACAACAGAGAAAAAGGCTTTATGCCACACTGGTGTTTAACCCATTATAACAAACTTTTCTTTAAATTCTACTGTGATTTTGAAGCGGCACAGAGCAAATACAAGTATGCAACAGACCAATTAATATTTGCACCACAGCAATTAGCTATCTTCTCCTCTTAAACACAACAAAATCAAGTTCTCTTAATTTACCATTTTGGGATAGTTTTGCTCACTCCACCACCCATCTCTTTGCTCCTTTGGCAAATTGACTCAAGGTACCTGCAGGAGTTAGCAGCTACCTGACACTGAAAATTTATTCTTTACATATCACAAAATATATCACTGCAGCCATTAGACGAATCTCCTCATCAGTTAATTAGTCACTTCGCAAGAAACAGTCCAAAGACAGAGCAGGGGAGCGGAGGTGGGAGTACAATGAGGCATCAAAACAAAGAGCAGTAGAAGAATTTTTTTTCCCTTTTATAAGGAAAGAAAAGGCAAGGGGAGAAGGGAMACCCGGTCATGACAACACTCTGATAACTGGACTACCCTTTCTGTCTTCRAGGCTTGCTRAGGCAGGCAGAGCAACAGGCTGCARAAAGGGAGGCTCTCAGTGCYCCCAGTGCCTGGCAGGGCACAGCTCAGGAGCAGGATGAACATCTCAAGTGCTGTCTCAGCACGTTTTGGTGTACCCAGCTGCCCAGCCTCAGTTTCAGTGAGACAGCCCAATATTCTCACAACTGACCGTGCAGAATCCTATTATAGCTCAGCCCAGGAGGAGGTGGCACCTATTTCCCCAGAGCTCCAGTAGTGAGAACATTTATCAGGATCAACTTTTTTATGCGTAAGCACTTACAGTCAAGTTCAGCTCATCCAATTGCTCAAATTCAGACCTTGGTGACTGTCCAGGACCCAGGGATCAAGTCCCAGACCAGGAGAGTTAAGCACTTGAAAGTCCTTGCCTTTCCCCACTGACTGGGATGTTGGCTTTCCTTGTGTTTCTTCTTTTCAAGACACTGAAACACAACAGCCACATCCTGCAAAGCACTGCAGTCCTGAAGGTATCCTCAACTTTGTATACACAGCTTGTCCAAGACCTCCTCAAGCAATATCACACTCCAGGATAGCTTTGTTTTCTATGTTAGCAGCTTAATAACTGTTTAATAASTTGTATTAAGCCAAAGAGAGCAAACAAATCTATTAATAAACACCATTTTAAAACAGAACTTTGCATAACTCAGGCTACATTCTAAAACTTGGACATATTTGAAGAAGAAATTACACTCAAATTACTAAGTTTGAAAAATGAGCTGTTCAGCAGCACTCTGTCACATTTGCCTCAGATTTTCATGGCAAGTGGAACATGAGATATAATTTTTTTAATGCTAGCAATTGCTATGGAATATCTATCCTGAAAAATAAAAAAGAGCTTATTGCAAATAATTATGCACACGTTAGGAAAACCCTACCACAAACACCATTTTCCTATATGTGTTATAYTGGACARTTCTTTYTTGGTTCTGCCAATCTTTAAAGCCSTTTCAACATGAAGCTGTCTGTACATCAGCAAAGCACCATGGCCCACCTGGAAGAGCACTGGCAAACACAGTTGGCATTGCAGCTTTGCACTGTCCCCTCTCCCATTTCCCCCTCACATGCACACATCAAAGGCTTTATTGGGACTGGCTCTAACCTGGCCCCAGGCTGGACAGTCACATCCTCATGCCCCTGACGTCCACAGAACACAGCCGTGCTCTCCCCCAAACCCTCTGCAGTCAGATCCAAGGCTCAGTGACAGAACACAGGCTCAGTTCAAGAGAACACTCTCTTTGACACTCAGCTCAAATGCTGAGACAAATGCACTCAGAAGAGGCTGTTAATTGTTTCATGGAAGTGCCACAAACTTAGTACATCTATCTACATGAAAATATATTGACCAGCTGTCAGGGGGGCTTAACCAAATCATTAGGGTTTTAGGAAGAAATAAGTGCATTGTCCCTCATTTCTTAATCCAATTGCTTATATTTACAACAAGGCATTAGCACTAAGATATATTATCTCTCGRTTAGTTATYTTTGCTATAGACTAKGAAAAATTCTGTAAGAATTAACAAWAYCTCTATTTCATCTAAACAATACAYRCMTRTGAAAACACGCTACCTCCGGGGTGTGCTGAGTGGCTAATGACAAGGTATTGTATATAAGTTAATTTTTTTCCTACCAAACAATTAAAAAGAAACAGCTCTGAGTTGCTTCCCCTGAAGGGGAAGATAGCTCCATCTACAGCACGACATTCTCTGCTGTGGACAAAGAACTGAGCTGTGCCTACACATCATCTGATTCCCAACRCACTGCCACCAGAGCTGCCCAGTTTATCCCAGTGATGCTACCTTTGAGGAACTACATTCATTCAGTAAACGTGCTGTAGTCCAGTAAACCACAGCCACAGTTTGCTGGTGACAAAGCCATGGTTCCCAGRAATGGGCTGGAAGACCAAGATGACTTTACTAGCTCAACAGTGGGGTTTCTTTGAATTTTTCACAWCTTAGACTTGCCTACAGTTTGCTGCCCAGACAATCAGAATCAAATAGCAAAGCTTTGTGTGCATGTAAGCAAAATTACAGTCCTGCTCACCAGAGAACTTCAGTAGAAAACAGTTTTTCAGAGACAATAGGATCAAATGGAACCACAAATATCCTCCTAATGCACATAGAACATAGGAGGAGCTTTTTGCAATTGAGCTTAGATGCTTTTTATTTTATCTTCTTTACACCATGTAAAAGCTTTATAATGTTAATGCAAACCTATTACTCATGAAAGTGAGAATCCAAGGGTATCAGCGTGACCTACACAGACTGTGAGCAAACTGAAAGAGCAGAACAGATGCKGACTTTCTTATGATTGTCATCAAGATTTTTTCAGCAGATTAGACTGCTGTTAGGTAAGCTCTGACTAAACCGTGTTGAGWAAATGTTTCTAGTGCTCTTTGAGCTGAATGTCGAGAAGTCATTCACAGTGAAGGCCAAGCCAGTGAAACCATCTATTGCTAATTTCGCTCACTAGCAAGAGCTTGCCTTTTTCAGTTGCTTTTACATTTGCCAGCTTTCAAGTCTGAGTTGAAATTTTCCATATCAGGTGCCTGCCTTAAAAAAACAAAAAAAAACAACAACAACAACAACAAAAAAAATAAAACAAACAAAAAAAACCCCTAAAAATTACCAAAGTAATTCAGCAGGAAAGCTAGGAAAAAAATAAGTTGCCATAAGTTGCCTTGCCAATGTCTGAAGAAAGGTCAGGAGAAAGTTTCAAAGRCATAATTACACACAAGCACCTATACTTCAAATGCCTTGTGACTCTGTGACCTTACTCTAGAACTATTTTGAAAGAGCTTTTTATGTGTCATGTACTACCGGCAGTTCTGTACCAGTTAAGCTCACCTCARCTTGTAATTTAAAGCATATGTAGTGAAAAACATATGATGATACTGCTGTTGAAAGTTGTGTTTTCCCAAGAAGTTGGCATAGATGGAAAAATTGTAGAAAGCTTGTAAGAATCAGGTCCTGGAGCATTTGTCTTTCCTTTATGGAATCTGTTTCAATTAAAAAAAAAATATTGCACAAAGAATGAAAGAACTCCTTAGTTACTTATGTTACATAGCTGATACCTACCCTTGACCAGGAAACACAGAGCAGAGAGTATCCATCTCTGCTCTATGCACTTCCCTGCAAGCTTCCAAGATCATCAACATATAACAATATTCACATCAAGTATGAACAGCAATACAAGGGACAAGGAAGTGAAGAATCATCTCTTGTCATCTTTGTGCTGTAGCAAACCCCRCAGAAGCTGAGTGTGTCAAGAAACAGAATGAGTAAGCAGTTAAGTGGGTGGTTCAATATGTTCATTTTCCTCCACTATTTCCATTTTAAGTGTCAGCTTCCCAAAACGTATTTAATTTGTACTATAAATTTTGATTCCCAAATTCTTGCTGTTCAATGAAACAGTCTGTACATACTCATGGAAAAGGAAATATTGCGCAACCATAATGACAGCAAAGGCCTTTGTATGAAATCTCTTACAGCTACATTTACTTCCACAACTTAAAAATGGTAAAAAGGTTTTCTRGCTGGATGGATCTAAAGAAAAATGAGAAGCAACCCCCTACCATCTTTCCTTCACTATGCAGGCTGCACTAAGCTTTCACCCAACAGCAGCAGCAGACTGCTGACTGTGCCATTAAGGAGGTTTCTGTAGGCTCTTCATCACAACTGCAGACTCTATTATAACAATATCCTTCTGACTCCTCATTAAAACACAGCATTATGTTGGAATAACCACATTCTATCACTCCAGTTATTTAACCTTTAGTACGTCCTGTAAATGCAAGAGAATTAATGAAAATGTTTTGCTCAACATAGCTTCATTGTAGCATACAGAACTCAAAAAAGGGCACCTTGCTGTAATAGCCAGACAAAAAAAAAAAAAAACACTTGTCATAGCCCCAGGAAGAATGAGAGCATGGGTTAAAGCCCACTCCTCTCTGCCCCCTGCAGTGGCAGGGTATCACCCACCCTACTCCTGGCCACATCAGCAACAGGCATTGAGTAGTTTAATCAGAAAGAAAAGGGTCAACTGTGGGAAAATGTCCGTAGCCAAGTGAGCAGAAGAGAAGCAAAACGGAGGGCAGAACATGGCCCTCCATTTACAGTACCCAGAAAATACCAAACTGTGCCCCTGCCCGCCTCATGCCTGCTTCAGCAGGTTTCTCACAAGACAGCGCTGTAGTCTGCTGCACTCTTGTCCTACAGCTSCAAACTGTATATTTACAATATCTGCCTACAGTAAAAAAAGCACACCCACTGCAGCAGAATCCCTGTAAATATCTAGTGTGTTCGGCATTACTTCATCCAAACCTCACGAGGCTCAGACTGGTGTAGGAGTCAATGAACTCCTTTCATCTCAAAAGTAGATAAAGACACAGTTCCCTAATTCTTCAGGATGAAGCAGTAAGCAGACTGTTCTCATCTGAGCACCACCTGTACTGACTGAGCCAGAGGGAGAGCATAAAAAAAGCAGGTTCTCAAAAATTAGAATTGTAACTAACAGTAAAACAACATTTAACGAAAGTTAGGAAAACTTACTGATCCAAGCTCAGAACACACCCCTATGTATATAGTAAAGGGAGAAAATCCCTAATGATACCTTGCACATCCTCAAAACCCATTACTTGCTCTAGCTCAGTGGGAACATGGAACTCTGCAAGCTTGTCACAGAGAGGGATATATGGTGTAAGCTGGCACTTTGCTTTGGAAATGTGATTAAAGGGGCAAATAAATAATTGATTGAAGACTTAAAGCTGCAATAATTGCAAATACTGTTAAACCCCTTGCATTTACAAATGATAAAATACAAAATCTCTCTGAATCCATCCAAATACTGCCACAGAAGTCAAGCATTTGCAAATGTACATGGAGCAGACAGACAAAGTTACTCATTATCAATATCACTGTCAGTCCTTCAAGTCTTGTTCTAGATTATGTACTGGGGCAGAAGCACCAACGCATTAGGAGAGCTGCAGGCTTACATCCTCAACTGCAAAGTCCAGTCAAAGCAGCTGGGAGTGACAAAAATCGCATGAGGAAAGCCTAGRATTTTTCTCAACTTCAGATGGCTCTTTTTGAGCAGTCTTCTGCTCCACTGACTTTTCTTTCAGAACATTACAGAGTTGGAGGGTAAAAGAAACAAAAACCACAGGTTTTTTCACTAAGAGCATGTTTTCCTCCCTGCCCATCAAGAGTCAAGGATGATTCACTTCTCTGCTGATAAGGCTAGAGGACAGCCTGAGCAACAGAACTATTAGGATTAACTGGGTGTTCCATAATTAAGAGTTTTATGGGCATTCCTCCCTAGTTTTGCAACATACATGAAACCTAGAGTTTGCTAAGAACTCTGGCAGATTTTAGCAAGTCTTCCCTGTTAGCACTGAACTGTGAGTCTTGCACATGAATCAGTTTATTTTTCCAATGCTCACATTTTGAGAGGTATCTCCAAATCCTGTTTACTGACAGCTGCTGCTAAACTCTAGTCACAATTATCCCATTATTATACATTAATAATTTATGTTAATTTTTTTTTTTTTGTATTTGCAGCATCCTTATAAAGCAGTGCCTGTTATGGTGTTTTCCCATTCAGATTTTCACATCTACACCAACCAGCGACCTCAAAAATTGAAAGTCGAGGATCAGCTGAAGCATGAACCCAGTTACACCATGTATATGTTATGAACCCCCTGATTTGAGTCTGAAAAATATTCTACTTTGTGAAAACGCTGCCATCTGCCTAGCACTCCATTTTCTTATGAGCTACAAAACTGCTCCTCTTGCAGTACTTCACCCTTTTTATCTTGTTTGTATGAATAATGGACCAAGATGTAACAGCAGTCAATACACAGCAAAGTCAAATAGTTGATTCCTCAAATAGATTTTCAAAAATGCAAATTCTAACCTGCTGCTCATTCCTAAAAGCTATGCCACTTCTTCACACTGCTCACAGAGCCACAAAACTTACACTCCCTTAACACAACTGACCCCGAATTTTTCAAATGCAACACCAAATTGTGAGCTTAAAAGTTGTCTGCAGGCTACAGAGTACACAGTGAAATAGATTACAAAGCTTTTTTAAAAAYTGCAAAGTAACTTTGCATAAGCCTCAATTTCCTCACTAAGCCACTTAAGACCACTGTGACACTTAATGCCCCTTAATACACTGAGTGGAAAACAGTGAATGACTGAAGCAATCATTCCACTTACTTTTATTTGTAAAGAAAAAGTTACCTCTACCTGTTGAAAAACCTCATTTCAAATTTAAGGATGACACACACTCGTACACAAGTGCCACCCAAAGTGACATTCAACGTGTTTTGCTTGTCTGTTCAGCAGAAGAGTGAGAAGCCAAAGTACACCTTGGAGCTGGGTAAAAGGTACTGTGAATCATAGTGCCAGTGCAGTCTGAATACAGAGTGCCTGTAAACTCTATTTATTGACCTTCCTGAAGTCTATACTCTTCAAACTCACCCAGTACTGAGCCACTGGGCTTTGAATGTGGGATGAACCATAAACAGATGATCTGCTACACATGAGCTCACAAAGGGCAAGTTCCAAGCCAAGTCTTGACCCATGATGTCAAAAACACTTTTAGATCATACATTTCAGATTCCTAGTTTCTGTTAAATCACTTGTTTGTGTTGGCATTAGAAAAGGGATAAACAAATGCAACTACTTRTTTTTAAATCTAAATACAGTGAGTTTTAAATGAAAATCTATGTAAGGCAAATCAATCCTTTCTTTCTTTACTTCACATTTCAAATAGTCATCACATCTACAGAACAGCCTTACTGCTGAATATGTGATACATGTAGCTAAATTCACAGTGTTGTGGGTTTTATCCTGAGAGTATTAACTCACTCAAATCACTTYTGACTACAGCATGTAATTCACTTAACTCCAGAAAAGCAGGCCAAATAAATGCAAGATGAAGATTATAAGGTGGTGTGAAAGTGTGTACATTTTTATCCTTTACATAGTATTCTCCATATACATTTGCCCACACACAATGACTTTTTTCACCAATTAAGAAAACTGCCAACCCAGAAAATGAATGTCAGAAAGACAGGTTCAAGAAGAACCAGAATCATTTAGGCAGGAAAAGACCTTCAAAATCAACAAGTCCAACTGTAATAATACATTGRCATTACAATATAAATGTTTATGCTTGTTTTATAAATTTATCGTTCCCACTATGGATAAATAATAAAAAAAAAAAAGTTACTCCATCTCTGCTTCTTCCCAATTCTGAAAGGAAAGGTGCACAAAGGTAGGGAACCTTTTACTCTTTGCTTCTATATGCAAAGGCTTTGGATGGCAGGGAACACCCTTATGGGTTAGCAATTAAGCCATTTTACTGAATCCATAGATTCATCTATTGCTCACAGCAAACATCAGAGCTGCTTTTACTTGCTTCTACAAATAGTGACATAAGATTCCACAAAGAAGACTTATCTAAAATAGGATTTTTGCACACATTAAAAGAAGATGCAGGACTCAAGCATGAGGTCTGTATTCAAATGCTGAGTGTAAAGACTACAAAAATATATCTATTTCAATCACTCACCAGGACAAACAGAAGACTCTCCTTTTAATATTAAYCATCACTGGTGAACCACAGGCTTACCAAATGTTTCTAATCCAACATTAGAATTATTGGCAAACCTGCCCAAAGACACTTGAGATGTAAGTAGCCTCAGGGTGGTATTCAGTGTCCATGTGGGCAAACTGAGACAGGGCATTGAAAGGGGTATTTTAAAAAATACTTCCATTAAAATCCTTAAATGAAGTCCCATCCCCAAGTGTGCAGTGGATAAAAAAGGCAGTATCTGGCTTAGTCTACTTTTGTAGTGATTTACATCACCAATTTAGTGGGAGGTTGTCTGGTTGACGCAGAGGGCAAAAACCAGAGCCAGGCATATWTAAGCAGTGCTTTTCAAATCCATTGCCATGATTAAAATGAATAATCCAAGATATAAGCCTCTCATTTCTCATAGTACTCTAGTTCATACTCTGTCACTCTGTGGCAGAACATACTAAGCTTCTGTTTACATTACATGAATTGCTGGGATAGGAATAAAAATATTTATGAGCTATTTTAGTATTTAGACTAACACCTCTGTYTCAGTGACCATGTTTTCTTCTTCACCTATCTGTGATACAGAGCTGTGACAAATCCTGAACCGATGTAGTACCAACATTTTTCAGCAGAGCAGTAACCTTTAAGAGCATTGTATTATCTTCTTTTCATATCTTCTTTTCATAACATAGTTCCCACCTCAAAAGGTATGTCTAGTCCAAATTTATCCTTTAAATTTATTTGTATAGAAACTTACATAATAGCAACACAATTTAATACTGCAGGCTTAGTTTTCTTTCCAAAGCCAGACACTGCTACAACAGTAGGTCCCACGGTCATCTGACAAAGCAATGAAGATTTTGCTACCCTGGATTATTTTGYTTCACACATTTGTAAAGTTGTCAGCTTTATCATTATCAAGAGACTGCTGAGAAGACTAAAAGTCAATCAGAAGCATATTACAATGAGTACATGCAGCAGTTTAAGCAGCAAGGTTTCCTGAGGTTGCTTCAGCACSGCAGCAATTATCTCTCACTGATGGCAGAAAAACTTATCCTTTAAACATGATCTCTAATTTATCCTAATCAACATATACAAACATTTTGTAAAAACCCTCTCATAAGGCCTAACTAATCATTTAATGATCTTCCTTGGATTAACAGCCAATACCTAAGGTTTTACTAAATAAGAACATATTAGTACAAAAACATCCATGAAAAGCCTGAAGGATTTAATTTATAACCAAGCCTGCAGTTCTCTGCTTCCTACTTTCACAACAAAATTGAAAAAATGAAGACAGGAAGAGGAAATAATAATTCATCCATCATTTTTTAAACCTATCTAGGCCTTGGAAGAATCATCAAGACAGTATTTAGGGGAAGGCCTCACCCAGCACAAGAAAAGCTGGCCTTGTAAATCTCTCTAAAAACAGAACTAAAAAAAGGAAACAATCAGTTTCCACTTATAAGATAAACCAAGAAATAAAACATTTTCTTCATGTTTTCAGTTAATTGGAACATGAAAATATCTCAATATGAAATAATAASCTAAAATGCATCTTGCCCAAATCATAACGATGCAAGAGCTACATTATATCTAGATTAATTGCATCTAGACCTGTTTTGACCCAATAGTTCTATAGGACAAGAAAAGAATAAACTAACCCAAGGGAGGGTGYTTGTTCTAAACCATCACATTCTGTTAATTTAATGCTTGTGTTAGTACATTGGTTTACCATGCTGCTTTACAGCAGGAACTACATCTGACATCCAAAATTTCGTACCTCCCAGGGAAAAAAAGAAAGCACATTAGCTTCCTTTATTTGGAATTGAAGGACTGTCACAACATGTTCTGCAGTAACATGTTGCTTAACAAAGATGAAACAATAATATTTACAGATTCAACTATTACAAGGCTTGGATCATCAGAAAATAGCTATCGTAAAACAAAGCATCTGGAGGAACAGTAAAAGGACAAGCAAAAGGACACTTCAGTACATGAACTCTGTGGCAAGGCCAAACATAGCAACTCTAGTGAGGAAAAAAATCAAGGCAGTTGGGATGATCATTATAAGCCACTGCAAAATAAATTAACGTGAGAAAGATAAGAAATGGCACTTCTGAACAAACATCCTCTGAAAACTAATGGTGGAATAAGGTTTTAAATCCCTTATCCCATATCCCCTCAGCCTCCACATCCTTCTTTGCTTACAACTGCAATTCCCCACCCATGAGAGGCTGAGGTTGCTCCTCACATACCCCAACTCCCTACCAACACCCCCTCAGTCTTAGCAGAGCTATCCCACTGCAGGAGAGAGCACCAACACACCTCCCTAGACATTTCCCCACCCAAACAGGGAGCTGCATGGACTCTGCCAGGAGTTACAAACTCTACAGCATCCACCTCCCTGTCAGCATTGGCAGCAAGTTCAAAAGGATGATCAAATAGTATTAGCAACTGGACCTTGGCAAGAAAATAYTGCTTAGAACATTTTGCAATACGCATCTTGCGGAGCTTTTCCTTACACAATCCAAGTATGGTAATTAGAAATGAGAAAACAGTTCCTCCAGAAAACATGTGCCATAGATTACCTGAATAGTTGTAATGCCACTTAAAAAAAAAAAAAAAAATAGTTGTAATGCCACTTAAAAAAAAAAAAAAAACCACCAAAAAAACAAACAAACAAACAAACAGAAACCTACCCATTGGTTACCAGAAACTGCAGATAGGACCGGAGAATTTCATGGCCTTAAAAAACATTCTGGTAGCAAAAATCAGTAATAGGAAGTTAGTTCTGAATAACATATTTTCATAAGAAGTGCCACTGTTATGCCTCTGTCACTCAAATCAAAGTTAACAGTTAAAACTTTTTTTTATATTCTCTAAAGCTCATACCTCCCCCATTTGATTCTTCAAAGGAAAAAAATAACTGAGAATTCTATTTATATTTTTACTAGTTATATATCATTACTAGAATAAACTTGGAGAAGGTTATTTTTCTGGTATTTCTCCATCTTTTGAAAAAAAAATTAGATCTTTTATATGCAAAAATGTCCAGAAGAACAAGTATCAGGAAGAAATTAAGCCAGACTCAGCTGCAGAATTTTCAATTCTCACTAATACTTACACTAAACTATGTCTTATAGACATGACTACAATGATAGAGATTTTCCCCAGTGCTTTTCATATACTTTGCAATTACACCTTTTAATGAGATGATTTTTCAATAAGATCCCATTTAGATTTGACAACCCACTAAAATTAGGGTTTTTCTGTTGAGCAGTCCCTCTCATAGATAAAAGAATCTTTGAAGAATAAACAGGTTACTGGTTCAGAATCTGTRTATTCTGGCAATATATACATGWCCAGTACATACAGMRCAGTATCCAGAATAACAGCTAACAWAACMAAGCATATTTCTCTAGGTGGTCTCTCTTGCAGGACTAGGAGGTTTCACCACCCTGAAAGTCTACATAATTTTGAGAAAGCAATACATCTTTTCTGTAGAAGCRTATATGTCAAAGTATTTTGCAAAAGCAGCAGAAGCAGCTAGCTCATAGACAGCAGATTTCCATTCATATGGCTGTAAACTTATAAACCCAAATGTATTTGAAAAATAAAGCAGAACTACATAAATTTAAATAATAACTGCTGACTTCTGGTAACAGTAGCCTCTAGTTTTCTTTGGCTACAGAAGCCATCATTCTGAAATCCCTTYCAGTTTGCATCCAAAGTAAACGTCCTAGCAAAGTATTTTCCCTCCTAAAAACTGCAGGTTGAGATTGTTTTATCACTTCTCAAACACATGATTAAAGTAACTCATAACTGTGCTCCATTGCTGCAGTTCTTGCCATTGTTTCCTATAAAACTGATTAGCATAATACTACTTGCATCCTTCAGTTATTTTCCTAATCCATTTAAGCATGGATAATTTCATTGTAAAAATATTTTCAATGTAGTATTTTTAATAAGAAAAAAATATAATTTATAGGACCCACAGAATATAACAACATTTGGGGGCTTATTTCCAAGATAATGAAGKTTTAACAGTGCTGGCAAATTCCAAAGGCAGTGTAGGAAGACAACTGAATTCATCTTTTGAGACAAATCTACAGGCAGAGCAGGAAAAAATGAAATGTCAAACAGTTCTGACTCCCTGTACTGCAGCAGGAGGTCTGAATTCCAGGAACGGGTAACCAAGAGTGTGTCTGTATGTCTTTTCCCCTTAGTTCCATCCTTTCCTTAGGTGGTTTTTAGTACATTCATAGAAACCCTCTTCCTCACAGAGAGAAGGATTTTACATTAGCATCATAAGCCTCTTTAAAAAAAAAAAAAAAAAAAAAAATAAAGGGAAGCAAACATACTTCCTTCAAAAGCAACAAATCAAATAGTTAAGACGTGAGAAACAGAATTAAAACCATGGGCCAGGGATAGGATTGGTTCTCTGACTGATGGATTCTCAAATAGTCAGGAAATTATTGCAAGGCCTCTGTCAAGAGTTATTTATGACCTGCTTGAATTGTCACAATGGCTCCAGGAGGGGAGAGCAAGTCCAAAGGAAAAGTATCCAAACTGRTGAGAACACAGACTCTAAGGGAGCAATCAAATACCAAGGTGAAATTGCTTCAAGCACTGAAAAATTCAGAAAAAGGGTAGAGAAGAACAAAGCTGAGAAAGTGAGTCTCATTATTGCACTGAAAAGGAAAAATTCTGGGGCTAAAGAGATTCCATCTGTCTGAAAAACAAGAAGCCTAAATAGCTTCAGGACACATCCCAACAAAAGGTGAATGCTGAATACTAAATAGGATCAGCCTCCAAGACTCTTCAGCTTTTCATGCTGCTCGGGAGAGTAATGTACACAATCTCCACCTTTCTATGAAAAAAGGGAAAAATCACTTGCAGAAAGGTAACATGACATAAATATACTAAGATTTAAAGCCAGCTGCTGCAGGAAGAGTAACTAGTAACTTGTCACACAAAACAAAGTTTGTCATATTTGAGATAAGGGTGTCTATTTCAGTAAAAGCTATTCCAAAGGGAACAGTGATTTCCACCTGTACATCTGTGGTCAGCCAGGTCCCCTGGCTGTACAGGCTGGGGCTGCACCAAAATGTGCCTTCTTTAACCTCAGTGATAGCAAACACAAGACAGAAACATCTGACGTCCTCAAAGTCGAATGAAGAAGAAAATTAACTAATTTCTGTTCAAATACAGTGATTTAAAAGTCTCATCCTTCCACATAGCAATCATAAAGACTCCTCTCATATTCAACAAAATAATCTCTTTGCTGTGCTTTCTCATTTGTTTCACCAGAATACTCTTTTTTAWCAGCATTGTAGCCATACTGCTTTTTAAGAATTTTATTTTAAAAAACCACGCAATCAACCTTTGATTGTGCTGCATAGTGTCCTTAGAGAGTCCTCAGCCTTTCCTTCCCTTCCCATCAATCTTAAAGCTAAACACTCACAAAGCGTGGGGTTTTCATCTCTGAAACGACTGGTACATGCACCAACTAAAGACTCATCCCTATGTTATCATGGCAACAAAAGTAATAAAGCTTTCAACAGGACTATGAGAGTGAAAGAAATAAACACAGTAATTCCTACATGATTGAAAGTTCATTTTCAAGCAAAAACTATTTATCTTACTCCATATTCTGAAGTCTTGGGACACTGGAATGGTCTCCTATAGAAAGAGTAATCACGGTCCCATAATTTTGTTAAATATGAAAAGTTTTCTAAAGCATGATTAAAAACCAGAACATACTGGGATTCAACAAGTCTGTTGACAATATGGTATGTCTCAGCAGTTCAGTGTTGGCACCAGAATACAACACTCCTGCAAGTCCTGGCAAACCCTACTGTYGTAAAGGTGCTACAAGGTGATCTCAGGCAGAACCCCAAACACACTGAAAGAACTGATTCAATACTTAGCTTTGAACAAGGGACAGGGACAGCTCAGGGACAGCACAGATACCAGACTGACTAGATAAATGCATCAAGTCAAAACATGTCACTGAGAGCTGAACCTACACTTAGCAGGGAATCACCATGACATTGACCACTTTTTTTTTCTAATAATCTGGGCTTCTATGTGTTGTTTTTACATCTTTAGTCAAATCATCTTTCATTTCCCAAGAATTTCCCAGTACAGGCAAGGCCACGAACCAAGATCAAGGGGCGGATTCTGAGTTGACAGTAACAAGGTTATGGTGCAGAGTGAGTGGGGAAGAAAATAAAAATCTCAGCAAATCATCACAGGTTGAATGAATACCATCGCTGTGGCTTGACCAGCTGTTTGGAAAATAGTGATCACATTCCAAATTATTTCAAAGTAGAATACATTTAAATCTAACACAAAGAGCAAACATCATGATTATGTGGAGAAAATATWGCAGATGTACAGTTTTTCACTTGACAATGTAATTAATGATCCTCACCATTAACTGATGACCATTTGCTTCACAGTAAACTAAAAGTATTTAAAGTGGCAAGATAAGATTGGGGGAAAAAAAAAAGAAAAAAAACAGGAAAGAGCAAAGGTATTTGGCCATAAAATGAGGTAAAGCAGCTATTTAAAAACAGCTAGCAGTCTCTGGCAAAGGCTAGAAATACTTAAGGCCTCATGAAGTCCCACCACAGGCATTCTGCAYTGCTCCCCTGCTTTACACATCCTTCGTATTCCCCCAAGCTGCCAGACACATTCAGACATGCCAGGCTCCCATGTTCCTGACTCCCAACACCAGGCACTGGCTTCACAGAATGGACAAAGGATGGTTAGCCAGGATGAAGCTTTCACACAAACCACTCTTGCTTACAGAAAAAAAATTATAGGAGAAATGCTAGCAAAAAAATTTTAACTGGATTAATGAGATATTTTCCCCCTACACTGCCGCAGTCCAAGGGAAGGACTTTGTAGGTCCATCACAACCTTTGTAGTCTATATGAATACATACTTCCATTCTATCCTGTATCTCCCCGTATTTTTTCCAACAATAGATACTGCAAAGCCATCCTGTATAGCCCTGTGTTTTGGCTGCATGCATACAAGCAACAATATTGCCCGCAGATTATTTATACAGGATTACAGGGGAGAGGTCCTGCCWSYMAYKWWYKKYMWGCAAGCTCTGCYTTCTTTTTCAGCTCAATAMTCCTTCCCCTAAAAGCACACCATTTCACAACACAGAACACATTTTAAAGTGAGCAGGAGCATGGAATTATTTCCTAAGCTCTTCTCTTCCAAGGGTGTGAATGCTGCTAGGTGCAGTCATTTGGCAGTTAAAACTTCTCTCCTTGCTTTTCACACCTCTCAGAACAAAGTACAGCATTGTCCTCAGGGAGGAAGGCACTCAGATTTGTAAAACCAAATCCAAATCCATTATCATAATGAYTCAATTAATTAAGCAGTTAGGCATGGCTGGAAGTGACCTGCTGGGAGAGACAGTGGTAAACTTCTCATACAGTATATAATCTACCACGAAACAAACCCTWGAGCAGTCAACAGCAAAGGAAGCATTAATCATTATTATCACTGGAAGCACCATGAAGCTTATCTTAAAAGTTAAAGAACCACTTGAGGAAAGCAGCAATTCTCCCTAGTGCATTGCCTGGATTATTTTACTGCTATTGAGCACTAAATCATCACAGAAAAGAGAGAAGCCTGGCATTCTTTGGTTCTCAGTGGCTCATCTGACATCATTAGAAGCTCATTTAACAGCTGTTATGTGTTCAGCCATCTCAGGTCCTTCCAGAAGGATGCTAAATACTCCCTGATGTCTTGAGTCTTGAATGCTCCTGAAGTTAGCATCTCCAGCCTGTCTTAAAAGGGATTTAAAATTATAATTGCAATGGAACTGCCACTACCCATGCAGCCAAGTGTGACAGGTACCCCAAATACCTTCCTGATGTAGTACAATCTTTTAGACAGCAACCAAAACAGGCATTATGCGTGCAGTGGTAAAACACTAAAAATAAAAAAAAGCTAAACTAAGAAAACAACACAAAAAAGTACCAAACACACTGTATTTTCAAACAAGTTTTGTACCTCAACAAAATCCAGCMTACAGATTAATGAGTAGCCAAGCCACCTGAGAAGCAACTGATGATATCAAGTTATACAARCACACAGCATGTTTACATCTTTTCTACAACATTACTCTTTCATACAATTTAATTTTGTATTTGCATTCATCCATTAATTACTTTATTGGAGCATAATAAACCCAAAGGGGCAATGCAATGTTATACCCAAACAGTCCTCATCAATTCAGACATCAACCCCTAAATGGAAACACATGAGGGTCATGAAGAGAAAATGCCTTTTAAACAACCACAACAAATACAGGTAGACATGACAACCAGCCACAAAAAACCCGAATGCAAAACAAACACAAACAACAAAAAAAACCCAAATCAACATACAAACTACTTTATAATTCAACAGTATAGCAGACCTTTCACAGATACAGTCAGGAAGATCAAAGAATAATTTCCCCTGCTGAAATGGCATTTTCCATAGTGGCACATTCATTGGTCTTACCCTGAAAGATGGCATTCATTTCTAACATCTATCCAGCACTCACAAAGATAACATTCTTCACTTTTGATACCAAGAGTTTCCCCAAAGGCTCCTGATATGTCTTTTCTACCTAAGTACCTTCCAGATCAAATYCTCCTTTGGTRTAAYAGGCCTGAAGAATRCAATACCTCTRTTCAAGCAATTCTGTTGGCAKAGGGAGTGCTCTGTATCTGTCTGCCACAGCAGCACAAGACACTCTGCACCTCTCTTTTGCAGGAACCACCAGCTCAGGCCAGAGATAAGCAGACCACTTTTRCAAACACATCACTCTGTGGATGCAATGTTTGCTCTTCTGCATTCTCTGGTTGCTCTCATTCTTACTTCCACCTCCATCTTAYAAGAAATGGGCCATGACCTTTGTCCACACAGAAACTTGTTTGAATTAAGAGCTAATGCAAAACTCTATATAGGCACTCTACCACCAGCTTTAGTTTTAGCTACCTCCTGATGACCAYCAGTTCAAAACTTGAGACTTGTCCATACACAGTTTTGTTTTTTTTTTAATAAAAACCATTCAAATAAACCACTCTGACTTGTATATACAGTACACCAAAAAGAGCRGGAGATGGAAATTAATACTTCCAATATAGACAACTTATTTAGCAGTGTAAAATATATCTAACTTTCTTATTCACACACCTCTGCTGCAATACTGAATTAAAACAGTCTTTCCTCCCTTTTGAAAAGAAGTTGTGTTTTGCAATAACTACCCAGTTCAGYTCTTGGATTCATTCCTTTTCAAAGTAAAAAACGTTTTAATTTCCCACTGCTAAAATTATGCAATAATGCAAAATTTAGAGCATAAAAAGTCAATTTAACATGTTCTGTGAATTTCTATTATCATGCTAAGTACATACAATATATATATATACATAGATAAAAGGGAAGATAATAAACTGAGCAAGTGAAACTATGTTCTTTAGAACATACAAATATCCAGACACAAAMACTTCAGTGTTTTCCTTGACTGGTATTTAGAGAACTGTGCAATATGTGCTCCTGGCTGCAATATGCTACAGCATGAGATAGGGACATTCTGCGATCCTGGAGTAGGTGTACAGATAAGTAAACAAACTAAATGGCATTTTAAATGAAATATAAAGTYCTAGACTAAACCCCACCAATGATGCATTTCAGCAAGGTCTTATCTTTCGCCTTTTAAGTCCTCAAACCAGACAGAAAATGCTGCAGACTTCTTGGGTTAGAAAGCTGATCTTACCTCTCCTGGTGAACAGAACTGTGCCCACACTCTTCCTTTCAAATCCTCAAATTTCTAAAACCTATGCCAAATGCACTTGGAGCAGGATAGAGCTGTTGACTCAAGCTCAGAGCTGTATATCACTGGAGAAGTTAAAAGCTGGTCTGAAGTAAGATAAGGTTTCCTCCTTGGAGAGCAGGGCTATGTGGAAGCCAGGCATCAGCTTTATGCCAATTTTCTTAAGAAAGCTAAGAAAAAATGTGTGATCCTCCAGACCTAAAAAGCAAGGTACTGCTATACAGGATATAAGTGTACTCTTAAGCTCGAGGGTTTTTACTTGTCAGGTTGTAAGTCTTGATAATTTCAAAAGGAACAAATTTGCTCTCTTCCCCAGACATCACACRCACTGCCCCAAGCAGGTACAAGGTGCAGCTTCCCAACATCTCAGTTGTCTGCACAGCTCTACCTTGCCCCGTTTAACATGCCCCCCAATTCCTCTCTCATCTCTTCATGGTAAACAGGATCATCCAGCCAGCACCAGCTCACATTTGAACCCAATACAGGCCATTAGCCCTTGGAAAGGTGAGCTCTCCAGGCAAAGTCACAAGATTTTATCACAAGTGCTTCTATGTCAGCATTTCACAGCACTTGGGGCATCATTACAGTCTTTACSTTTATCAATGCAAATGAGGATATTAACCTCATCCCATTAAATCAACCTTGCTTCCTATCACTTAAGGTTTACCTGCTCCCCACACCCATGCCCTCCGAGCAGAGCTACTGAGCCTATGCAAAGCACAATGCTTAACTCACATTTCACTCTCCCAAGCCCAAAMATTTACTTATCCTACCGCATTTACTGCTCAGTCCAGTTCCTTCTGCAGAAAGATACCACAGTCCTTGGACTGGTYGATGCTCAGGATGAGAATATAAAATAAGTTAAATAATTATAATGGTTTCAAAAAAAAAAATTCAAAGTTGGGAGGTATTGCTGCAGGGAACAGCCCTCAGTGGCAACCAAGCGTACCAGGAGAATGTTCTAAAGTCCACAGACAGACGCCATTCTGATCTCAAGATACAACTGAGATTTGGATCAGTCCACTGAAATTACTCACTTCTAAGCATCTGTCCATCAGAGTCGTTTATCTCACTACTATGCATGAGGGTACCTCCCTCTCATCCATAAAGATGTAGCAAAAAGAAGTGTTGAATATGAGTAGAATGTAAATCTGCATTCAGCACGCAGATGCTACAGCAGCACTGCCAAGCAAACAATAAACAAATGCACTTGCTGCAAGTTGAGTCATCTCTATTTTTTTTCTCAGTTCTAATAACAACTTTGTCTTTTTTATGTTTCTAATAAGAACAACTTATCTAGAAACAATCCCCCAAAATTCAATCTACAGCAGTCTCATTGTTGATATTTAAAGTATTTAATACGGTTTTGCCAAACAAAACTTACTTAGCTCAAACTAGAATCAGCATAACAAAATTAACAACATTTTAAGAGTCTGAAAAAGAAAATTCTGAACTAAAATAACCGGATTTAATGATGGGTTATTTGTGTTCAACCAAATCCCCCCTCCACTGATGGCAATGGGAAAATTGCCACTGATTTCAGACTGCAGAAACTATGTTTATACTGAAAATTTGCATTGCTTTAGGGAGCAACTGCCACTGTGAATCATAACACCRAGCAAGACATTCACAAGCTACGTGAATACCATGACTTGCATTTCCAAATCATACCCAAGTACAAGCAATTTTACATAACACTAGAAGACAAGCCTTCCTGCAGGATACATCCACGTGCATGTCCCAGAACAAACCTGGATTTACCCCCTTGCCAAGACTTGGGTGTCACCCACGAGTGAGGCCAGCTCCAGCAAAGCTCCAGCACAGAGTTCCCAATGAAGGCTGTGCAGCTTCCAGGCAGTCTGGGGGACTGGGCTCCGTCTGCCACTGAACGTAAAATATTTGCAGAAAGCCTTTTTTTTCTGACATTTCAAGAATTCCAATATGTATTTTTTAGCCAAGGCTCAGAGAATTTTTTATTACAGTATTTACATGAGGTAGCCTGGAGCTATGTCATACTCCAATGGAATATAGTTCTTTTATTAAACTATCACATTTGCTAAATTAATGTAATAACCTCCTACATAATGTCATTTGGAAAAAGAGGAGGGATCTTACAGTAATCCATTCACAGTGCTCTCTCCTGATAGCTCTAACTTAAAGAGTTCAGCAGTCCCTCTAGGTGAGGAAAYGCAACTTCTAATCAGATATTCATGGAAGTTGTTATAAAATTAAATTAAAAGAACAACAACAAAAATCACATGGGTCTTCCAAGCAAAACTACAGCTTATAAAAAAATGCATGAACCAAGAACTCATCTACATTTACAATAAATGTTGCCCAAAATGTATTTTGTGTCCTAAGAGAAAACTTCAAGTAAAAAATGATGCTTTTTATTCTTCTATGCAAATTGGCTAAGACAGAATCCACCAAGAACATAYATTTTCTCAAAAAATTATCCCAACAGCAAAAGCAAAACTAAAACAACATGTTGGTATCAATGCAGAATGGTAAAACTTGCCTATAGTCTAAAAGGATGTGGAAAGCTTAATAAGAGAGGCCCAAACAGTCAGCAATCTTCACTTAAGAAGAGATGGATGCAAGGAATTAGATTCAACCACCAAGGTGACAAGAGAAGGACCAAGGTAGCCCACAATCATTCTTCCCTTGCTCTCTCAACCAAAGCTGCCATAAATGTTTGTGGCAAAAAAAAAAACCCTCCAGCTTCCTGGCAGCTACCATGTGCCCTTTTGGGGTGGAGKGGGGAACCTGCAAAAGTGGACATCATTCAGCTGCCAGTCCCCTTAAACACCGACACACCTCTAGCATGATACATAACCAGAGCAATTCAGCTCAGACAACAAACTGTTATTTTTCTGTCCTGTCTGACTTTCCCTGCAGGGGAGGTCAGCATTGGGTCTGCWAATGGGATCCTCATGGCTGTGCTCAAAGTTCTTCCTCATGTCCTGGTTCATGTCCTCAGTCCTGCCCTGCTGGTGCTCTCTTGGCTTCTCCTGACTCCCCTGCCCTATCACCCAGCCGGGCTCCTCAGTTTCATTTCAGCCTTGCCTGCTCCCTGTGACAGCCTCTGCTTTCAGCCACACTCTGATTACATAGAATTCAATTTGCTGAATTTCACTTGAGCTTCTAGACATGCTCTCACCCTGCTCTTTCCTGGTGTACTCAAGCACTAGTATCTGATTCCTGATCAAGTTTTACTTCCTATTGCTATTTACTTCCTGCCTTTTTCTTGCAAGCATCGTGTAGCTGATGTTCTCATGCAGTCTCCAAAGCACACATACGCCTCAAAATATATTGACTGCAAGAGGACCCAATGTAACAGAATTTCTTAAATTCATGGGATCTTTCTCATCAATACTCCTGGCAGAAGTTTTTGTCTGGCCGCTTGTTCTTCCGGTTGAAGCTTGTTTTTTTAAGCAGGCACACTTTCTAGGAGGTGCATCAACAAAGAACAGAGAAAGGTCCACCAGTGTACACAAAAGAGAGAACTGACACACTGCCATGAGTAGTAGGCATCTCATACCACAAACGCACCATGCATTTTACAAAAGAAATTACTTTTTTGTTGTTGTTGTTGTATTTTCCCTCCAAACTATCTGAAAGAGTTAAATAGCAWAAAATTTTTTCATAGCCTACAATTAAAACCAATTAGCGATCCATTAAATCCATCTAATGAATTAAAATCATGCTGTGTCCACCTAAAATAAAATACAAGTAATTAGGTCTAAGTTACACTGAGAGAATCATCATCAAACATTAGTTTGAGAATTTAGGTCCATAAAATAATAAACTCTGAGCACTGCACTTTACTTGCTTCTAGACTAACTTGGAAGGTATATGATTAAGTCGCCAGCTTCATACTGAAGAAATGTCAAACTGAGATTCTTATTGCCCAACTTATAACTAAGTTACAAAAACAAGCATCTAGTGAACAGTGATGATTTTAGAGCCCTAATTACCCACTACTCCGTTTCTTCTATAGCCATTTCCACACAACTTTGAAATATTCAAACACATTTCCACTTAGAACAGATCTCTGAACACGGAACTGGACAGCAAACACATGCTCCTTTTACCCTTTCAAAAAGTAGCAAATCAGCATAACATAGACCAACCCGAAGGTCAACCAGGATCCAGCAGGATGGAGAGCCTCTGGGGGAAATTCAATATGACTCTAATGAATGTTTGCTGTAGCTGTTTCAACTGGGATTATCTAAAACATGGTGTGTCAGTACTCCCCTGAGCAGGTAACTCTGGAGGAGAACCAAATCTTCACAGTATATATTTACAGCTAAAATATATTTTTTTAAATCCCCTCAGTACAGYASTAAAGAAGTAATACTTAGGTGTACRTTACCTTTTAAATACACCTATAAAYAGAMATGCCACAATAACATTACTTGAGGCATGCTGCCTAAAATAATAATCCTAAGGTTAATTTTGTTAATCTAAGTGGCTCTGGAACAGGAGAAATATTTTATTTCAGTTTGATTCCAGTTAATTTCAGTTAGGGCCTGTACACAGTCTTAATGGTCAGAGACTTTCAACGTAATAAATATACATTAACAATGAACCATGACTAAATGAAGATAATACAATAATCTCAGCAATTTAAACACACTTCAGGAAGGGGATCAATAATCACTTAAAACAAGCTTCTAACATAAAAAGACTCCTCCAGAAAACAGGACTCTAYATAAGTAGGCTTCAAACCCCAAAAGATTTATGATACAGGAAGATTTAAAAACAATGCTCTGATTGCAAATACATTACCAAAGCTATACATACAAAGATTTTTATCAGTCTTCAGAAGTTGCTAGTATTTAGTAAAGACACTCAGCCATTCGTAGCACTTATTTTTTTAATCAAGTTTGAGTAGTCCCTAACCACTCATGCATGTCAAAACCTCCAAGTCACACTGGCTGAAAGAAAAAGAAAAAAAAACAGGCTAGAACACATGTGTAATTAAAARTAGTATTAATCATCCTTCCTCTTTTCTTAGAAAAATCACCCAGTATTACCAGAAATTACACCTACCAATCAAATATGTTGATTAGGTTTACGAGAATGATCAGYTAAATGTTTTACCACAGCAGATATATTATTGGTTCTACAGTAGCTGCCTGCAATTTCATATCTACTATAGGGAAAAATGGGAAAAAAATATACCATTGACACAATTAAAACATTTTTGTTACAGGTGGCATTGATCTCAGTAGAATTACAAAATGAAGAAAATATTAGCCTGAKAAACAGGATTTGCAACTCTGCACAAATATGAAAACTCAGTTTTAATAACAGCTACTTAACATATTTGGAAAACAGCAGAATGCTTTCCTTCCCTGCCACTGCTCAATTCACCAGCACCACTACTTCATCAGAACATTATTTTTAATCATTAGTTATGTACTTCTGCACAAAAGTGGTGATGCATGTAATTTAAAAACAAATCAACCAGCATCACCAACTTCATCCCTTATTCCCAATCGCAACAGCTCCTACCTCTCACCTTCAAACAACGTCCTGAAAGGACCTGCTAAAACTTGTGTTTGCAGACCACTGGATTTGCTGTTATCCTGCAAGAAAGGTCACCTTTCAGTAATTTCAGTGCAAGAAATCACCTTGACTAGTATGAAGTGGTATGGAAAGATACCCCAAACACAATGCTTCATCCATCCCACGTGTTTACTGAGATCACTGGTCACAYGTTGCATTATGTGCCAAGTGGAACCAAGCCACAAGAAATATTGACTGCTAACTCTAGAGCAGTTAACAGACAAGTTTGCTATAAAATCTACTAGAAGCAGTTTGTCCTAGATATACATTGTTTGGGTTTATTTTAAATTTTTCAAGTAGAAAAGCTCAAACAAGTCAGTGTAAAGGCACCCATTGAATTTTAAGAAACTTTTAGCCAGTCCCCACGTTCTCCTTCAAAAGAACATAACTTCAGTAACTTGAATGCAGACATGTCTGGAAATTAGAATTGCTGTACTTTGAGGCAAATGTAACTAACAAAAACAGAAAGTTTAAATTAAACATGAAAAATTCTAGGAAATTGAAGGGAAATAAAATTTCAACTAAGATTCATAGAGTAATTTGGGCAAAAGGTACATGATAAAATGCCCAGCAGCATGACTCCAGGCCCAAATCTGTCTTGAATAGATGCTYAAGAAAAAACACTGGTGTATGGAATACAGGTGTAATATCTYGAAATTATAAACAGCTATGCCATASCAATCCAAAAAAYAGCTCCAAACTGCTTCTCTTCCGYAAAGCTCACAAACATTAATTATAAATAAATAAATWAACCAAGAAGATTATTTTAATTTCTTAGGATTTTTTACAGCAGCAATAAAGGAAAACAGTTTGTTGGGTCTCTTAACAGTTCATTTAAGTTTTTTTTAACAGATACTGGGTTAGAAAAGCCAACCTAGGCTGGTATCCCAGCTACAAGTACATGCCTGGGGAGATATACAAGAAGCAAGGAAGTAATAAGTGGTCACTTCTCTGCTGTGGCTTCCCAGCGTTTAAGCACTTGTAGTTTAGGAACTTTCTAAAGACACATGCTTTTGGTGCATTGTGACATYCTCTTCATCAATTTATCATTTCAAATCTGCTGCAAACCATTTACATTTTTGACTGCGCAGATTTCTGTGGCTGTAAATTGTATGCTTTAATGACATGCTGCATCACGAAATACTGTCATTTATTTTCAACCTCCTGTTGAAGAACTATCACTGGGGYTTTTTCCCTGATTTCACATTCTGTGAAATAGAGCAAATATCAGTTCCCTCTTTCTCCCTCCACAATTTGGAAATTTACATGCATAAAAAAAATCACCCACCAGTTACCTTTTTCCAGATCCATCTGCTGAATTTCTCATTTTGTGGCAGTCCAACATGYTGTTCTTGCCCTTATAAATACCTTTTTAGGCTCTACCACATTATTTAATGTAATCTCAACTCAAATATTCTTTTTTTTTCTACTACATGTATATCAAAGAATTCAGTCATGATAAAAATCACCATTGGACTATCAAGTAGTTGATCAGCRTTAATGAATCTTCCATAGTCATAGTTTCAGATTATTAAGCAGCAGGTGCCTAAATGCAGTCTCACACAACAAAAAGCTATGTAAAAGCTACTGGAGAATCATTACAGYTCTGAAGAAGTCTGTCTTCTGAAAACAAAGTCTTAAATAGTTGCATTGCATAGACAGATGTGGCATGTATTTAAAACACTTAGAAATTCTGTCACCACACTTCAGTACATAAACTGAAAGAAACTAAGCCTTGTTGCTTTTATTGTAGGTTTGTTTTTTTTTTAAAGCTAGACATGTCACTAGAGTAAATACAAGTCTTGAGATAAGACAGCTGACTATCTCAATATACTTTCACTGATGAATTCAATTGCAAAACCCTAAAACTTGCAGTTCTTAGACTAGTAGTGTATTACGGGCAAGGACAACTCAACAGGCTTTTATAGGAAAAAAAAAACCTCTGCATGAAGCAAGCAAATAGCCTTTGGAAGAACTTCAGCAAAAGGTCTCATAGCTCTGCTGTGATTGAAGTTAAAGTCTCTCGAGTTAAAGAGTCTGCAGCTGCTACTTCAAGTTCATTTCATGGGCACAGTCTGCTGTACTAACATAATACAGAGCTGCATTATCTGCTACCATATCTTAAAACAAAGATTCAGGAAGAAAACAAATACATGATCCCAAAAGTTTGTCTTGCGTGCAAACAAAGCAAAGAGAGAAGCCTGATAAGAATCAACAGAGAAATATTTTGGTAGAAAGTTACACAGCATTTCAGTAGCATAACATAATGAATTACACTGCCTCCCTACTCATTTATTAAACTGCTCATATATGGCAACGTCGGAAGGAACATGCCAGAAGGGGAAAACARCATCAGTCAACTGTTTAGAACCCCACACAGAGGAAGACTTACAAAGCATTACACGTAAAGAAAGCAGAAATTCAGTCCTTCAAGCACTGTCTTCTGCTCTCCTAGCCTAAAAGCGGTTGCAATGGGTATTTTTATTTGCGAACAACTAGCCTTGGATTATTCACAAGCAAACAAACAACCAACCCCTAACAAAAAAAAAACCAAAGACTTGGCAAATAATTTAGTCAATGCATGGTCCATCCCTAGGCTTCCTAGAAAACAGGTCAAGTTCTACGATCTCTTGCCATTTCTCTAGTTTTGTCACCAAGCATTCTAGTCTGCTGATTTCAGGTTCCTCATGGCAAACTCCCTTTCTTACTCCAGTTCTGTAGTAAGACCATTGGCCTCCTCTTTGCATTAGGAAAAAAAAACCACAAAACCTAAAAAAAACAACCAATGCACATGTATTAGGGAAATGATCTAATGCAYAAGAACAGCTACAACTATTTCTCATGAATCTTATTTTTAATGTTCCTCAACCTACAAAGCTGTGAACATCAGCAAAGTGAAATGGGAATAAAAATATTCTGGCTACACTTTGTTCTTTTTATATAAATGAGTTCTCTTGTTTCAGAAGCCAAATATAGAGCACATGAATGCACTGAAGATTATTTCGAAGGGCTCATATTTTACTTGTAATATATGCCAAGTGGAATTTGCTGCAGGGAAAGTGTTTAAAGCAAGTCCCTGTTCAGTCTTTGTACTTCACAGCTATACTGTGGATGCCAGAACACTCCAATGTAAGCAAGTCTGGCTTCCACTGGAATGGAACTCTCAGATGCTAACCTTGAGACTTGCARAGTTCCAAAGACAGTTGTGGAAAAAATGCTGTTAAAAGTGTACTTTGACCATCTGAATCTACAGAAATTTAACTTTTTGCTTAATTGAGCAAGACCACTCATGTTTAAAGTACACCTTTAAATAGTTGGGAGAGAAATGGGAAAACAGGGCAAGAGTGTTCAACTCCTGCAGAGTAACAGCTTGTCCTGACTGTACAACTTGCTTTGCTTTCTTAAGTCACATTGTTCAGCAAACAAGATCAGCTTAAAGAAAGTAACAGAAAACTATTAAAACTATAGATTTATATTAATGTATGGACTTTTTAGAGTAAAATAAACAGACCAAATCATCACAAAATTAATTACCCAATTAATAACTGTAAAACATACAATGCTTGAGCAGAAATTCTGCATATTGAAGTCTTGAAAAAAGAAAAAATGTAAATTAGGTTGGGGGATTTTATCTTAATTCCATCTAAACCTGATGAATGTGTCCTAGGACATCAGAAATTCCTGAAAATGCAGATAAAGAAATTGTTTAATTCCTACCCCAAGTTAATAGTATTTTCTAGTATAATGCCACAGGAAAACTGATTCAAAACACTTTCATACACCATTGAGAGAACCTTGTGGGAAAAGAAATGCAATGCTCTGCACAGGATCCCAACAGTGTGGCTTAGAGATACACAGCCTGGGAATTCTYGAGTTCAGTACCTGCTATCAGATACAGCCATGTTATCTAACTTTATCCATCTACTTAACAACTAAATTTAAGATTAACTACAATATTTTTCATTCCACTTTATCCTAAGACCATTCCAAACCCTTACAGTGCGTGGCATAGCTTTCTAGTTTCCAAACTGGATCGATGCACAAAAATCCTTCGCTGTTGTCCAAGAAATCGATTTTCCCCTCCTACAGTATTCAACCCAGCAACCTTATCAGCCCATCCTAGCTATCTTTCTATGCACCCGCTGCAGTTTGAATGTACTATTTCTAAGCAGAGGAAACTGAGTTCACTCAATATTTCAGGTGAAGCCTTATCAATTCCTTGTGTAAGAATGTCAATACTTTCTCATCTCCCACAGGAATCTTCCTCTTAATAAACATCATCCTAGGATATCTCTCAAGAAACTTCTCCCAGTTAGAAGAGTGATCATTATCACTCTCAGTAGAATTGGTAAATCATCAATATCAAGCTATCAACCCATAGTGAAAAYGCTACTCAGTCATTAACAATTATACACCATTTGTGACATTAAAACACATCTACCACGTATAACTGGTATAGTCCACAAAAATAATGATACATTTTTAACTGAAATCCAAGACCGTGTATTTTTAATGTTTGAAACCTTCACACAATTSTAAGAGAAAATATCTCCATACCAGTATAGTCAAAGAACTTTGATCCTGATTAATAAAGCATTCATATATTTATACAACTTCAGATTGGAAGCATTCCCATCACATTCAGTGGATGGCTTTAGAAGACTAAAGCCACCCTTCAACACTTTGCTGGACTTAAAGAGTTAATATTTCAAGGTGAAACTTGCAAAGTATCCTTGAGGCTCTTTTGCATTTAACTACTTCGGTCTCCKCTGACCGTTTAGAGCTTTAAAATGCTAAAAGCAGATCGCTGATCTACTCTTCCTCTGAACAGACATACTAAACTGTAAGCCAAGCATGCATTCTTTGCTTCTTGCATTGAAGTAGAGCTCTGCCCAGCTCCTTCACACATTCACAGATGAGAAGTCTCATTTCCCGCTATTCTCCCGACGCCTTCGAAGTGCAAATCACTACAAGAGGATCACGTGTGACCGTATGCTAAATTAAGTTTGCCCAGGAGATTTCATTCATCGGTTCCCCAGAAACCGGCGATTAAGCCTACATACTTACAAGGAGATACCATTTACTTCAAAACCACACAGTTTATTCTAAAAATATTAAACCGGAAAGAAAAAAAAAATTAGCATAATCACAAAGCCGTTTTTCTTACCAGATCATAACAGAGGCRGAGGCTTTATAATCTCGCCCGACCAGTTAATTTCACATTAAAAGGGCTAAACGCCTGGCGCTGCTCCRMAACAACCTGTACTACAGTCTCCAAACACACGTTCTRCTAATTTGTGACACCGCATATTTTGCTGCTYAAGAACTAAGAAAGACAGCACTACAGAAGCTATTTATTCTGCTTTCCAGGTGCTTCACAAGTATTAAATAAATACACATACGAGCTGCGACACCAAAAACTTTCCAACTCGGCAGGAAGCTGCCCCACGGGTCACGCAGGAGGCGGGGGCGCACCCAAYCCCTGTCAGTGGCGGCGGGAGCAGCACCCCAGCACAGCCCCCGGACAGCCACTGGTTCCGGGCACGCAGCTTGCCCCGGGGGCTCCGGGCAGGCAGCCCGCAGCCCCACCGTCCTTGCTCGCCGCAGGCAGGCAGGGCAGCAGCGCTGAGAGGCGGAGCGGCCGCTTCACCTGCGCGGAGAGTGCGCGCAGCCCGTGCCCGGCAGGCTCCCACCACCCCTCTGCCCACCCCGCCTCCCCCTGCGGSCAGAGGCGCACTGAAGGGCGGCTTCAGCCCGGCAAAGCCGGCGGCGGGACCCATGGAAACTTCCCGGCGGGGCGGCACACCCTTACCTTGATGATGCTGCTCCTCCGCGGGGTGGCCTTGGCCGCTTCCAGCAGGCAGGCGTCGGGGTCGGGCATTGCCGCTGGCCCCAGGCTGCCGCCGGGAGAGCGCTCCGCGGTACCCGCAGCTGAGACGCCGCTGCGGCGCTCCCGCCTTCTGCCCCCGGCCGCCGCCGGAGCGTCCAGCGATACGGGCTCAGGCTCCTCTTCGGCACGATAAGCGGCGTCGGGAGGAGCATGGCCCGCCGCCGGCTGTTCTCTGCTGCCGGCAGCCTCTGCCATCGCCCCGCCGAGCGGTGTCAACTTCTCCGGGGCGCTGAAAGGGCGGGGGAGTCACACGGACGGAGGARCGGACAGCGTCCCGCGGCGCTGCCCTCAAGGCACGGTGGCGGCAGCGCCAACTCCCGCCGGAGGAGCCATGGCCGCCCCCGGGGCAGAAGGTGCCCGCGCGGGACTGCGCCGTGCGACAAAAGCGGAGCGGGGGGCGCGGGGAGCGCGCAGGAAGTGCGGCCACAGCCCCACAGTGTTGTGACAGGMGCCGGGCTTGTGTTGACGGGCGGCGCTGACGGACGGCGCGCTCGGCCAATCAGCGCCGCGGCCGCCCCCCGGCGGAGCAACGGTGACCAATGGCGTTGCGAAGGGGCGTGCCCGCGGGACTCCTGGACGGGCGGTCGGGGCGGTGCGCGGCGGCGGGCTCTGGAGGAGCTCTGTACCACCTGGGCGGCTCTGCCGTGACCTTGAGCGTGAGGGCCTGTGGAACACCGTGCCACCTGTGGAGAACGCCCGTGGGCCGGGGCGGCCGCGGGAATGTTTCCCCGCGCGTGTTTTCGGCAGGTTTGGGCTGCCTCTGTGCCAGAGTCAAAGTAGCATGTGGAAGAGGTGACAGGTTGAACACCCTGCAGCCCGCTTAGCCCTCAAGCGGAGCGCTGTGGTAGGAATAGGGACGCTGCCGGTCGCGGGGGCTGCRGGTGTGAGGGGAACCGTCTGCTGAGGGCGGGCCGGCAGAGCGGGTGCGAGCCGTGAGGGAGAGTTCGCAAAAGACGGCGAAGACTCACGCTGGGATTCATCCGCCTCTTAAAAACCAGCCAAAAGCGAAGCAAGTTGCGTGGGGCTGCGTTCCCGCCGCCCGTTCCCCGCCGCTCGTTCCCCGCCGCCCGTTCCCCTGCCGGCCCCGGCCCCGGCCCGGGGCGGTTCCGCTCCCGCCCTGCCCCTCACTCACAGCACGGGCCCGGCGGGCGCTGGCAGGGCCGACACCGCCCCCTGGCGCTCGCTGCCGGTGCAGGGCTCCAGCGGGAGCCTCCCCAGAACGGGGTGAGCCGTGCTCAGCCTTTGGAACAGTTCGTGCCGGCGTGGTGMTGTTCCTTGCAATCCTTCAAGTGGTATTTAGTTACAATGAGATTATCCACGTGGAGACCTCAGGRAAGGTGAACGGGGGTGAACGGGAGTGTAGCGAGGGTGAAAGTWCGGGAGAGAGAAGTGAGGAACAGATTATCATGTGAGATGGAAAATAGGACGGGTAGGACTTGGCAAGCTTGTAGTCCCTGGGGATGTAAAACTATTCAAAATTACAGTTACCGGCTCTAAAGGTATTAAGACTCTGTGGGAATATTTATTTCACCCCGTTTCTAAACTAATTCCCTAATGAATGTGTTTGGCACCTGTTGGCCCTCATTGATTAAGGAAGAAAGAGTAAGAGAACCATCTTATCCTAACCAGTCATTGTCTACTAGCAAATGCCTGGCTACAGGGCATAACTGCCACTTAAACAATGTTTAATTCATATATGTATATACATACACAATATATAAATTTAAAATTCCATATTAGAAAAGGACTTAACCCCAGCCTGCATTGTACAAGAGAGAGAACACCATACGAAGTCACTGCAACAAAGGGGGAGGAAAAAACCAACTAATAAAAGCTTCTTACATATCCACATACTGCCACAGACTGACCTAAGAAGACTAATTTAAAGACAACAGAGAAGGTGATTACCATGCAGTGTTTAAATGGAGGTAATTATTGCTTCWTGCAGAAACATATTGCAGTTCTTTCCTATATTTTGTAAAATCGTAAGAAGTTTGATCATTGGTTGAATTATTTGGTAACAGCACAGTAGCTGTGCCATRGCTGAAATCTCCTGCATCTGTATCAGAAACTATGCAGTGTTGCACAGACAGATGCATATAATACACTAAAGACATATCTAACATATCMTTTCTAGGATATGTTTTACACATTTAATATTAGAGAGAGATTTATTGYCAAATGCATTGTCTTCTGGTATCAAAGGTTTAAAACCACTTAATTCTCACATATTACAACCTTTGACACCTCRAGTCTTCAACTGGAAATGGTCTACAGGGAATCTACAAATTTTAAGTTTCATGAACAGCAAATCTAAAGGGAACACTGAACAAATTGTAATTTTGATCTATTTGTCCACAAAATGCAGAGGTTTTATGATTATGTACAGTACACCTAAGTGAGGGTTTAGTTAAATTGTTCTCCAGAGGAAAATAAAAAGTTGGCCATTTTTCTGACTATATATCTCTGGAGGCTTCTGAGGCRTCTGTATCTATCTGCTTCTGTTTGTGGAGAACCACAAATTGTGAAGGAAAAGAGCAATTGGTTTTGATAATTCTTGATGTCTAATAAAAAAAGAGAATTGACAAAAAAGAAGCTTTACAGTAAAAGTACCTGCATAAAAAATTTTAAAAGCAGGATTAGTTGGTGGTAAGTGTATATGAGGTCTCTGTGTTCAGTTTCAAGATGGTTTGATGCAGTCCACAGTACAAAAGCACTGCTGTGTTGTCTACACTTCACATAGGGAGACATTTTTGAGAACAGTYAGAGCTCACTCAAASAAAGACAAGTTGATAGATAAAAMCATCTATGTGTTTGCTTGAACACGAGTTGCTAAGTGCCTGCAATATCTATTTTAAAGTGAWTTTTTTTTTGTACRCTCAGCTAACTCCATCTCCATCCTTAAAGCACACAATTGTTCTTCAGTGGGCGTAGTTTGTATCATAAWSTGGCTGAAAACAGTTGTCTTGGAGCTGTGCTGAAGTAAAGTTTACATAAGCCAGTACTTTCACCTAGACATTTCATTTTGGAAAGCTCTTAAAATTAAGTGTTCTACTGGGAGCCAAAAGTGGTTTTCCTGTACCCATTGAACAGGGCTGATGAAGTGTGAACACTGACATAATTCCTGTCTCATGAACATCTAATTTGCAAGGCAGAAAAAGTAACAGGGAAAAAGTTTTAATTTCTTCAAGTATGCATTCACCCTGATAGCAAATCATAACTAATTTTAACATTGACAGGACTTTTGCAAAGCTTTTGATAAGAAAATGTTTTGCTAGGTCTTAAAGAAGTGGTTTTTTTAAAGTTCTTAGTGGCTATTGTATCTGTTGTTACATCATGAATGTGATATTATAAAACAATAAAAAAGGAATTATATAATTTATTTATRCAAATATGTACTTTTTGCTAAGCTTCACTCACACTTTGGCAAAGCAACCCCAAGTCGTATTTTGCCTTTAAAAATAAAATTAAGCTTTTAGACTGAGAAAAAAAACGCAAGTTGAAATCAGTGTAAAGCAAACACAGTTAAATCTTGATTTTAAAACATACTGCTATGTTTTCAGTTTTTATTTTTTAAATATATTTACACTATTTGATTCAATGCCTCTTATTTTTTAATTCTTGTTTTGTCTTGCATCCAGTGTCTTTGAAAAAGTCTCACTATACTTACACAACAAATTGTATTCTCTAGGTAGTATAAATGTGTTTTCTCTAACTTAACAAGAGACTTTTGTGATGTGTCTCTACCTTAATGATATTCTTGTTCCATCTGAAGTCACTGATGAATTCTTTTCACTGTCTGATGGTACTTTCAGGCGAATCCAGTGGTTTTAATAACKAAAATGCTGTGGTTGTAGAAGATTCCTGCAAATTCTTACCTCTGAGGAATAATCCTTYATTTTAGCCATATTGTTTGCCCAAACAGGTACGCCAGTTAAGTATGAGAAAATGTAAAATCAGGACCTCAAATTAGATCATGTTTAATCCTATTTCACAGCCTCTGCTTACTGCATAGACCCAGGCCCAAGTCTGAATGGAGCCCAGGTTAGGTAAAGCCTGAAATAAACGGGAGTAAAATCTGAGATTCTGTGAAGAAATTCTGCAAAATCATAGCAGATAGTAACAATTGAAACAAATTTTGTAGACAGAAAAGACCAGATTCCTGATAAGGAAGTGTTTCTTCTACCAAATTTGGCACCAGGTATAAAGAAGAAGGTGACATCAGAATTTTTTTTTAAGGGAGAAGGGCAATATGTCATGTGTTGATTTAATTTCGAAAATAACTRAACATATTCTTCCTAATCTGATTTTCAAGATTGCATTTCACTTATATAAAGATTCACAACATGAGTCACACTCGCCTTCAGATTTTTGGCCAAAGTGATTGAAGTTCGAGAAGTTAACAAGTAACTGAAAATAAGGTTTTTAATGGACAGCCTGAGATAATCCAACAAGTCATGCTACAGCCTAGGGAAAATATACAGATTGTACTCATTTGTGTAACTAGTGAAGCTTTCACAAGTTTCCCATGTTTACTTGCTAGTTGTTTAGGGAGGGAAGAGAAAGCATGTTGTATACATTATAACAGAAATTGTCTTGAGGATTTGAAGAAGTCTTAAAGATCAATTCTTATTCAAGTCTAATGATACTTAATAAAAATGACTCTTGTTAAAGGTAGGCGGTTAATTCCACTTAATGAGAACATTTACCAATGACTGTCTTTCAGAGTTYTTTTTACTCTCTGATCATTGCTTTTAGTATTTGTTCAGCTGTTCCACATACATAGAAATCTAATTGTAGTTCTTGCTAACTTTCAGGCTAYATGAACTTGTTAACTGTTGTTAGGATTATGATCCAATAGATGTATGCCACTTCCTCCATTCTYTGGTAATTACTTAGGAGTAGGTTCAAGTGTATTGTGTCACAGCATTTCACATCCTTGCTAGCTAAATGGATGTATTCAGTGGTAGAAATGGACGTGGCACCATGGTTCCCACACACTTACCTACACTTTTTGGGATAATTTGGATTAGCATGAACTGCACAGCTGCTGGGGGAGCAGCATTAGTTCTAAAYGATACCTATTAGCCAGAGATCCTTCTTACTGAGGATAGAAAGTATTCTGGTAATATCTGAGTTCAAAAGCTACTCTTACGGTCTCTAATCTTGACACCTCAGAAGGAAATTGCTACCAACATGAGCAGGAGTCATATTCATAYCTACTTTGCAGATAAAGAGTTTGGAGGAAATCTGGTCAGTATATCAAGAACAGAATTTAGGCTATTCTTCTGCCTGTTAATCAGACATACAACCTTCTTCCTAACATGTGCTCTCTGAAAGATTTTGCATTGCTTAACCAGTTTTGGATATAAACAGGTTAATCATGAGCATCCTGGGCTRTTGAGGTGCTGAGCACTAGCCCAACAATCAGGAGAAAAGAATTAATTTAAATTCTTTCTGAGGGGTCCTGACAATGATGTGAGGGAAAGTATCAAATAATCCAATAGGAATGGGTCTGTATGGGGAGAGYGTTGGTGATGAAAGCCTGACATCTATTCCATTTTAGGGTGGGGYACAGGTCCCATCCCATGGATAGAATAGCATGTTGGAGAAGAGAACAATAGCTCATGGTTTCAACTGAGAGGCCAGTTTACACTGAGAAACTACTCTGTGATGTGAACCAAGTAGCTAAGTTAGGATGATCAGGAGATCTGCTTCAAAACTGCACCTTGATGCAAACAAAAATGCTAAACTCAATGCACCCAAAGCAAGTAAAAGTACATTGCTGTCTTTAGATTGCCTGTGCCTGACTGGCCTCCCAAGGAAAAAGTGGAAAGAGCTGTGCCCACACTTGCCTCATTTCAAAAAAAGCTGGTTTCCTATAAAAAAAAAAAAATCAAGACAGTGTTTCCCAACGATACTTTTGACAGCTTCTACACTGCCTATAAATGGTAGTATATGCAAACAGACTTGATACCCCGTAAAGTCTTCCTTTTTGTACTGGAACTAAAGTTTTAGGCAGGCTGGCCTAGTCCTTGATACCACTTCCAAACACAAGGTTACATGAATTTGCAAACTCGCTGCAAATATTTATGTCTGTTTTTTTTTTTTTTCATGTGTGTAAATTTGGCCCTCTTAATTCATTAGAAAAAGTCAACTCAAAGGAAAAATAAAGCAAAAAAGCAATATGATTATGATCACAATGTAAGTCTCGAAATAACTTAAATTCCTTTGGTATTAATTGAACAGGACYTTAAGAAGATTAAAAATATTTTCCATCAGAGATGAAGTATATTTAATCTTCTATTGCAAAATCTTATGTTCCTTAATGTCAGGTTAGAAGATTATCTAAGGACATGGAAAAAAAGCCTAATGACTAATGTAAGTAAGCTTATTTTTCTGAAATGTGCTACTGTGGGMGTACTAACATGCATAAATTGAAAGAATTGTTAACCACTATTGGTCTTTTCTGAGTGGGGTTAAATAAGCTGGTAGTTCGAATCTATACCCTATCCTAACTCCCACTGTGTCTTACAGCAGAATTTGCAAAACTGAAGCATTCTGCAAATACAAGGCCAGGAGCATTTTTCTCCCAAGTGGATGTTTTACAGATAAACAACAAAATGTGTTGGGTAAACTTAGAAAGTCACCTGTTTGCTCTGTGATTTGGAAGAATTCTGTAATTCCAACCAGTAACCCTTTTCATCTAATCTTAGATGTACGTCAGACTTGGTAGCAAGATTTGGGAGATTCAGGTATATTAACCCCTCAGGCTATGCTGCTGTCCAAMGACTGCAGGGCTTTTCCCATATGTACCCTGCAAGTGTGATATCCAAAGATGCCAAGAAATGGTTCTGTGAGCAGACACTACACACAATGAGCCTCAGTGAGCCATACTTGAACACATCACTTCTYAAAGGCTTGTGATTTGGGGGACAATAGGAAAAAGCTAAGGAAGAATGGTATCTCTTGTTTGGTGAATCCCAAGGTCTACAGTGTGGACCAATMTTTACAGTGGATTATTTCTTATGAGCCACGGCAAATAAAACAAATGGAATTTAAATTATCTAATTTTCAAACACTTAAATGCCTTGATCTGAATGGAAAGCAAATGGTAAAAAACATTTCAGAGCTCAMAGATGCTCTGAGATTGTATTCTACAAAATGCAGGAGAAAAAAAATAATTAATTGCAAACTGAGCAAAATTAAAAAGAAACAAAGCATAAAAATCCTGTAATYRCTCACACAGGCAAGATAAGTGATCTCATAAAGCTGGATTATAACTGAAATGTTAATATGGAAAATCCTCTTCAAATTCAATGTTAAGTAGGAAAAGAGTAGCAACCATTTGAAAAATCAATGCTTTGAGTTCTTGTTTTTCCTATGTATCTAATATTTTTCTTCTAATAAGAAAGACAGATACAAGAGGAGGTGAGCAAGAGTGTTGTTAGGGCAATCAGAAACTAATTAGGAGGTAGAGAYAAAGGTTAGAGAGAATGGTGGAAATTGGGATAGAGTGAGAAGTCACAGCTCATAGAGAAGGGAGATGTGCCCAAACCAAGAAAGGGAATGTTGTGGRAAAAGGGCCTGTAAGATGGAAATGTCATATAAGAGAAACACGCCCATTTGAATAAATGGATAGCTTATCAGAAACAAATAATTTCTTTCTGCATTTTTCACATGGCACTGGCCATAACTTTTTTACTCAGTGGAACTCCTTAGGTGACCACCATCACAGCTTCTAAGCTCTGTTAACTCCCTCGAGAGGTGTCCTCTAAGTCATTCAATCCCTAAGAGTTTGGGGTTTTGAGTTTGGGCTCAAGGTGTAGAGAATCYATTCACAAGCTTGTAAGAGAAACGATTGTGTACATCTTCATAAATTACAGACTTTTATTTTTCATTTAATACAGTTGTGGCCCATGCAGCAGAAATTGAAGTCAGTCTTTTAGTAACAGCCTAAGAGACATTTTTATGAMATTTAGAGYGGGAAGTAAGTAATCTTTCATCAGRTACACCTTCTGATMAGGATATATTAATGCTTATATTTCCATGAAAGAATCTTAACATGCTGCAAGGAAAACTAGCACTGTTATCCAGATAGAAAACAATGRAGGCAAAAAAGGTAGCATGTCTTTTGTAAGGTCAGTGAATCAATCAGTGAAATAGCAATCTGTTGTAAGGCCCATGTATTACTTATAAAATCATTCTTGTCTTTCTGTGCCTGGAGAATTCTTTTCCTCCTTTCTCCTCCCAATTCATTTTTTGTCCCTATTTTTCTTAGTTGCTTTTTTTTAGTTTATCTTTCCTCACTTAACCTCTGCTTTTCTCTGATGCTAAAAAAAGGACAAAAGGCAAAAGCCTACAGGAACCATCACAGTCAGACTCTTGGCTTTGTCCAGCACTGCCTTTTAATTTGTGGGAGAGAACAGCAGGAGAGATTATTTCATGCTGTGTATATTGCTGACATATGGAATCAGGAAAAACAGTTGCACTCTTGGCTTCCTTTGAGAATGGCTCCCTCAGCTAGGATTCAGTTCTCTTAATGAAGCAGCGAAGCAGTACCAGGGCAGCCCCAGCAGCCTTTGTTGTGATATTCAAATCCTGTATGCATGGCAGTATTTCTTACCAGCTCTACTTGTAATCTTGTTACATTTAAAGGTGTGTTGAATTTTCAGGTTTTAAACCAGCACAATAAAAAATAGCTCAATCTTTCTCATTTATTTGCAAAAGTCCTATTTTTGTCAAAATTGTCTTATTTTAAATGTAAATGTCCCAGATTAAAGGAGGAGGTATAATGTAGAAGATATGRCAATTAAAACTATGTAAAATGTATTTTAATGTCTCTGAATGTTTGTTTATTCTTTTAGCTGTTCTCACTTTAAATTCCCCAAATCACAAGCACATGAAAGGCTTGGGCTATTCTGCCTTTCACATCATTAAAATGTCGTGCTGTTCTTAGGATAAGCTTTGTTGCTGTCTGATAAATATTCATAAAAGTCAATGAATGCAATTCAGCAGAGTCCTGTAATCTCACCAAATAACTACTTCTAAAAAGTCACATCAGCTCAGCTAAAATTGCCTTTACTTTTATCATTTTCTCAACTAAAAAAAAATCAATACTAAGAGTTAAGCATTATATTGTTACATATTACAGGCACAGAATTATTAGAATCTCTTCTATGATTGTAGTTTTAATTCTGTGTGATAAAAATAGTGCTGCAGAAGCTGATAGATGTTGAAGCAACACCAGAAAAGTAAGGAGCAGTGTAGGATCCTGTAAGGACTACAGGTCTGTGCCCTAYGTCAGAGAGTTAAATAATAAAAAGGGGCTTTTTGGGTTAAGTGGGATGGGTATAATGTGCATAAAGCAAACTTAAGCAAGATACAAATACTTGAATTCAACGAAAATCTATTGTAGACATTGTAAAGACAATCTTTCTTGAAGTCATTATTTTAAAGCACCCAAAAAAGGTAAACCATGAGAGTAACTAATGGTAGTAGTGATCCTGACATTGAGTCTTGGTGTTGAGCTGCAGTGACTTAGCCTGTGCTAGTTTGGTCACTTTGAAAACCAGTTTTCCCACGTGTGGTGCACACACTTGTCTGCACACCAGCTCTTGTTGTCATCAGATTAAGGATTTCTGTCAGGCTGTATCTTCGTACCTACATTGATTATGAGTTTGGCATTTGAATCACTTTTTTCCAGACCTGTTTAACAGCACAGATATTGTAAGGGCAAAATGCATTTGCAGACAGGATAGAATTATGGAACAAGAGAGCAGGTAGTAGTGCTGTTCAGTAAATGACCACAGAAATAYACTTGACACAAGCATTACTATTGGTGTTTCTCCTCCAGTTAAGTAAGGGCAGGAAAAAAGAATATTTTGAGTTGATTTTGGAGACTGGTCATGAAAGTGAGTCTCTAGCAGACCCCAAATTCTATCTCTAGGGCGATCTCAGACCCACAGCTGTTCTCAAGCCAGCCCGTCCAGCGTCTTTTGGACAGCTTAGGAAGACCCATTGAGTTAAGAACTTTTACTTCACCTTGACAGCTGTAAAGTCTAAACTGTTTCGACAGTTTTTAGCCCCATCAAGTATGACCGGGTAAGCCAAACACAGGTAACTGTAGTTCTCCCGCAAGGCCAGGTGAAACGCATTACCCTATTTTCCTACCTGTTTCACACTCTAGTTGGGAAGATAAAAACCCAGCTGGCAGTTACCTCTTGTTTCCGCAAGTGCCAGGGAAATTGTTGGAGGGAGGTTTCTGGGCTGCCTCAAGGCTTCAAAGCGCGGTTCCGAGAGGTAGTACTGGCACCTTACTCAAAGCCCGTACGCCGGGGAGACAAGACAGCCGCGCAGGTGCTGTTGCTGCGCGGAGAGGGGAGCGCAGAGCAGCCGGAGGGCCCGAGAGCCGSCGGGGCAGCGGCACAAGCGGCAGCGCTTTAGCGGCCGCGAGCTCCCCGCTCCGGGCGGCGCGGGAGAACCTTGGGGCGGGCTGAGAGCAGAAGCASCCCCGGCCGCCCCGTCGCAGGGAACCCGCGAGGGTCCTCGGGGCCCCCGGGGAGAGGGATTGCGACAGGGCGGATTTCACAGCGTGCCTCCCACCCTTGCGCTTCGGGCCACGATCGCCAGGCTGTGCCTCCCCCGCCCACTGCAGGCCCGTCCCCGCCGGTGTGCGTCAGCCGGGCGCGAGGCGGGGCTGAGGAGCGCCACGCGTGCCGGGAACGTGCCGGGGCCCAGGCGACGGCTGTGAGGAGCGATGGATCCCGAGGGCGCGGTGAGGAGCCCGGCGGGCCCGCGGGGCTTTGCAGCCGCCCGGGAGGGCGAGCGGGGCAGCGGGGCCGTASTGCTGGGGCGCCCCGGCTCGCGGCCGCCCGCGCGGCACCGCCATTTTGTCCGTGGCGGCCTCAGGCTGTGGAGAAGCCGCTGGCGGCCCCGAGTGTGCGGGACGCGGTRCCGGGGCGACGGGGTCTGGATCGGACCTTGCGGCGCACCGACTGTGCAAAATAGAGGTGTTTAGCGGGTGAAGTGCGGTTAATCACCAGGCCTTCGTGGAGTTTGGTTGGTTGACCGTGGGTGTGCTAAATGTAAAAATGAAAATAGCGATTCTGCRAACGAGTTATCAAACGCGAAGTAATCCGTAAAAAATATTGATAAATGTCCGTATCTGTATTGCTTGCRGAAAGTGACAAAATGGAAGTTTAAACAAACAGTAGAAACAATATTTAGGCAAGTGATGTGCCGTTGGCACATACGTATTTTTTTTAGTGCCACACTGCTAATTAAGAGATGGTTATCAGAATGCATGTCTGAAAATGTTACAGAACTCACTGGGWTTTACTATATTTACAGCTGGGAGTTCATAAGTGGTGTGTTTAATTCCTTATTTCTTCCATTGAGGTTTTTGTATTTGTGGGTTACTTTAATAAATCAACTCTAAAACTTGTGTGGAGAAATTGCCATTTGGGATCTTTGAGGTAAGGAATACATTTTGTCTGTGGTGTCAGCTGTTAATTGTTACCGTTGGAACCGGAAGTTTTCACGCTGAACACAATTGCTGGATGTTTGTACAGTTAGAGTGTTGTCTTGGGTGTGAGAGATGGAGAGTGTMAACTGGTTTGTCCTGAGATGGAGAATGTCAACTGGTTTGTCCTTCAGGATTTTTTCCTTGCAAAAAACAGACCTCTTTGGGATTGTAGTGACTATGTTTGTTCCTTGCCTCCTAGGTGGGTGGGTTTTGTTTGGGTTAGCCGGCACTCTAGGTTAATATTCCCACTAGGTGAGATGCATACTAGATTCTCCTGAACAGATTAGGTTAACAGCCTGGGGTTTTCCTTTACCCCAAGTGTGCGTGTTTTAGTGAACTTGGAAAGCACTTGTGTCTTCTCTAAAACTAAAATTGTGTGAACTAAGCTGGATTTTTGTCTTCTAAATACCCAAAATAATAGCAATAAGTAGCACTTAGTARCACTTAGCACTTACTACTTATTACTTAGTAGGAGTAATTCTCAGGTAACTAAAGAAATACCAAATAATTSTATTGGAGAAATTAATGACAATGCTATATGGCTGCTTTACAGCTATATCKTACAGTTAGGGTTGACTTTGTAAGGCAGTATTAGTTTGTTTTGAAAGAGTTTACCGTGAAATGGTTTCACAGTTCCCAGGTTAAGCAATGCTGGAAGCTCAAACATCCAGCAGGCTTCAATAAGTAATAGTTCCCATGAAGATTCCACTTTGTTCCTGTACTGAGGCAAAAGCAATCTGGTTGTTCTTCTGCAGAGGGAATCTCTGTTCAGACCATTGTGTGCTGTGYTTGTTGGCCAAGAGAGTGTTGAATTAAAACACTGTTCTTCAAGACCTCTTCTTACCAGGTGTATGGAACTTCTTGATTGTATGTGATGGAATTATGGGTGCTTAGYGCTTGGAAAATAAACCAAAGTCTGTTGCAGAAAGCAGAATTCTGTAGATGTGTGTGAGAACACAGATTGAGTTTAAAATATCCATTCTATGTAGGCTTAAAATAAAGGTTTCTAATAGATGTAAGATACTCTGTGTAATAGAATTAATCTGATATTTATACAGTGGGGGTGCTGTGCAAATTGAACCAACATTGGTGTCCAGTTTGGATAGCGTTTGACACCGGACTTCAGACCATAGTGTATTCACTAAGTTGCTGAATTGATTAAGACTAAGCTTATGTTTAAACACTGAGCTACAATCTGAATAGAAAGACATTGTTCATGTGCAGTTCTTCAGTGTTTGCTGTGCCTTCCAAAAAATTCTGTGTGTATTGTCTGTTGAGAATTGTTTCATTTACTAAGAAGTAACATGTAAGATTTAGAAAATCTTTTCTTTCAATCCGCAGRCCACTGATCAGATGCAAACAGAATCTTTACCTTCATGTCCCAGCACTGTTTCACCGGTGAGGTTAAATAATCTGATCGGTTCTCCAAGGTTTGGAACAGTTACTCCAAATCGTGTYTTTGTTGGAGGAATTGATTTTAAGGTATTCTTACCTCTTTTTGCTTCTAAATGATCATTTATAACCCTGCAAAAATCAGGGGAAAATGAGGGACACAGTCACATTTATTTGTTTAGATGGTAAATCCTCTTCACTGCAGTATCCAAACCAAGAGCAGAGAATAAAGCTTTGTGCCTTGATTTACATAACTGTTCTACAAAGTTGACTGTACATCTAGCTGCTAGAAGCTTTTGGCACACTGCTTTTTCAGAATTTTCTTCTTTCAAAGGAGGTAGCCTTTGTCATCAGCAGAGCTAACGGCAGAAAAGTATGTAGTAGGTTTTGTTTATGTATAACACTTAGTGCGATTTAATAAACTGTCACAATGTTTTGTGTGGCCAGTGAAGCAAGTRTCAGTAGCTTTTGTTTCTCTAACACTTCCGGTTCTTACAAAGAATTATGGTGCATATATTCCTCACTGTAGTAATTTTCATAAAGGCAAGAATTTGTTTTTATAGTATGAAGGCTTCTCTGGATAATTTGCAGTACTGATCTTCGTTCTTAGAATGTTTGTGCCTTTGCATATTCCCTAAAATCCTCAAATACATTAAGCCACTCTTACCTTGTTCAGTTGCTTTTAACATTTGTGACAAGCTTAGGGTTAAGGGGGTTTTTTATTATTCCCACTTTAGATAATTAAGTCATTGACTTTGGCAAAGAGTGCTGCTTAGTTGTTGCSCTTTTTCCTACTAAGAGTATCTTCTGTGCCTTACTCCTAAACTGAGACCTTTTGAGTGCTGACTCATTTGAAGAGGAACAACAACTGACAATTCTCTCAGGCTATTTTGCATAACAAATGCAAGGAATTCCAGAATCTTCTATCTTCTATTTGGCTGAGATAATTCAAATAGAGGTGTTTCTATTTCAGGAGATGTCTTGGGCCTTCAGTACATTTGGGCTTTATCAAAGAGGCACAGCTGCTTTTTGCAGCAGTAGCAAGCAAATTCTGGAGCTATAAAAAGACCTCTCTCACTCTGTTCTATCTTCACTGCAATTTCAAAGGTTAAAATACTGTTCTGTTTAACATCAATWCTTTTAATAGCTACCATACTTATTGTTCATTTTGAAGGGTCTCTTGGCTTGGTTCACTTGCTGATACCTCAAAATTTATTATGAAATTGTGTTTTCAACAGCAGTTTAAGCATGTTGATAAAAAGAAGATGGCATTTTTTTTTACAGAGGGGAGAGGAAATAGAATAGCAATTTTAGTTGCACTTCCATTTGGTATGGTTCTTTACATCAAATACAGTCTTAAATTTCTGATCTAATCCATAGATTAGACAAGACTGTCAGTCTTGTATTCCTTTCCATTGGAAGTCTCATGGCAAAAAGTATTTGAGTTTGGGGGATTTTTTTTTTTACACCAGAGGTCTTATTCAAGTTAGCTGGGGCAATGCAGAAACTATTGACTTTATTTTTGTGAAAAAGGGAGTCACTTRATCAACCAAGATTTATTTGCTTTCTAGCAAGCTCTTTCATGATTTTGCTGTTTTGTCTATCAACATGGCAGTGATTCCTGTTTGTAAGAGGAAACATCTGTTCTCTTAAATTTAGAGAAACAATCCAGTGGGAGAAACTACAGTTGAATATTTTCATCTTKATCTGAAGAGCTCTTTCTGTAGTGATGCAGGTCATTGACATAGGCTAATGCTAAGCCTTTACCTTCCTTAAGAATCTGACAAGTGTCTTTGTCTTACAAGCCGGGAAAGGCAAGTCCTGAAAATTGTACACATCCAATCAAGGTCATTCACCAAAAGTAGAACAGTACTTGTGGGATACTTTAAGAGAAAAGTACAGATGAAGGATGCATGCATCTAACAAAATTTAAATTTCACATGTGGTGTTTGGAGCATCATATGTGATAYACCCTTACATTGTAAAAAAAGATTCATAGAGAGCGGAGGAGTGTTCACATAGCTTAGGTGTGCCTTTCCATTAGAAACTTGTTTTACTCCCTGCATACTCAAAAGGGGGCAGTTCCTTCCTAGAGGATTTAGAAAAGGTTATTTCAATGGAGAGTTGTCTCACTTAACTACAATGGGCAGTTCCTATGGTGTGCCTGTACATATATGCAGATTCTCATGTTAAAACTACTTCAGAAAGAGAGCTCAAGGTGAATTCAATGGATTTGACTACTAAATCACTGTGGTTTAGTAGGATTTTTCTTTTATTTAAGTGGCCTATATATATATCTTTTATGAAAGCCTACGTACTCTGCTTTTGAAGTTTAAAGTATGGTAGTGATTTTTTTCATACTGTAACCTGCTTTAGCACGTAATGGACAAAAACTAAAATTCGGATCAGTACACCTCATTCAGTGATCTTAATGGTAAAAGGGCAGTTGTTACATAAATCTACTACAGAGAAGTTTTAATGGCTTTCTAGAACTTTTGCTGAATGATTAATGCAGTAATTAAAGGGGCCTTGAKGCTCACAGTTGCTCATTCTTCTGTCTTCATATGCAGGGTTATAATTAGTTTGTAGCAAAYTTCATCCAAAGTATGTCTATTAATAATGTTACAGTAAACATTGAATTAATTAATTGAATAACTATGCAAACCAACTTTTCTTTTTTTTTCCCCTCTTGATTTACTGTACTAGACTAATGAAAATGACCTGAAGAAGTTCTTTGCTCAGTATGGCAGTGTGACAGAAGTGAAGATAATAAATGACAGAGCTGGAGTRTCAAAGGGGTTGGTATAGTAGAATAAGTGCATTGTGGAAATTGAGAATAACAGAAAACTGACTGACTCTAGTAAATTTGGTTTGATTTTTCATAGCTCATAATATTTTATCATTGGTGGTCTAGTTACTCTGTGTATGCAAGAATCTGTTCTTGCCCTTTTGGTATCTCTGTATAAATGTCTCCAATTTGCATAACCATTCTATGGTTGTTCTTACCCATCAGTTTGCCTTGGAATGTCACTGTACTGTACATCAAGTAACAATGTGCTGTGTTTGTCAATACCAACTTTAGAGGCTTAGCTTCTGTAATTTTTGTTTAGGTATGGCTTTGTTACGTTTGAAACCCAAGAAGAGGCCCAGAAGATTTTGCAAGATGTAAGTGATAATCCCCATTGTGTTTCTCAATTTAATGAAATAACTCTTTTCATACTAGGCATGAGTAGTCTGGTCCTCTGTTTGCCAAGTTGTATTTAAAGATAAGTTTGGTCTGATAGTTAATAAAATGGTTTAAAGAGATTTAAGTTAAGATTTATACTGAGATATTCTGGAACTAAGGAAGGAAATTCTAGTTCATAGTACTGTTTTTGACTTTGACATTGGTCTTTATTTCCTTAGTCTATAAATGGTGTACAGTACACATAGAGTTATAAAAGTTTTATCCTTCATATTCCACTGCTGTCAAGATTTTTGTATGGAAAGTATGAAGATAACTGCTGTTTTTTATTCTGACATGTTTCTCTGTCAGCCCTGATGTAATTCTTTTTAGTAACAGTTGGGTTCCCTTGAGGTCTTCAGTGATGAAGCTCATGTCATATAATTTTTCCTTCTCTTAGCTTCTCTTTACTGTCTTGATGCTCCTTGTGGAGCCTTCCTTGAGGCAAGGTCAGCACTTTCGTTTATTTTGTTTTGTGAAATGAGTGCTCTTGTGTTTTGGTTGGAATACATTGGAGACATTCAGGAGTCAGGATTTACTCTCTCATGTGAGGATATCCACATACAGGGGGAAAAAACCTCAAGAAGATGGTGTCTGAGACATGCMAATTGCCTTCTCATAATTAGAAGGCTGGTTAAAATGTTGGCARTTCCAAACCTTTGTTTGAAATTGGTGGAACTAAAAAAGCATATAGGGAGGAACTTCTTGAGACAGCTGTCTTTCTTGCCTTTTGTTTTTTTGGTTTTTTKTAATACTTTTATTTCTGTAAACTGAACACCAATAGTACTGAGTAACATTTTGAAAGTGGCTTAGTCTTTTTGCTCCTTTTGTAAYTGAAAGGCTGTTCCATGTGAAGTCTTGCTGATGTTTTACTTTGCCTACTGTCATTTCCATAATTTACATCTCCTACAATTCTATCAACTTTTTCATCTTTGCAGATTTCTACTATTTCATATTTGTCTTAAGATCATGTAGCATMTAGGTCTTTCTCCATCTTAACCTGAGTTTGTAGGCTTTAATTTATGGATGAAGTTTTTTTTTGTTTTGTACTTTTGAATTTCTTTTTATATCAAACTCTGATCATATTTTGCACTGATTGTTTGGATTTTTTTATCCTACTCTTCTTAGTAATGTCTCCAGAATTTTCTTTYATGTTGCAGTCTTCTAAATACGTGTTAGTATTTAAAACAGACCTTGAGGAGTTTCACCAGATTCCTGATGCATATCCTAGGRTCAGGTTTCAGTGTGTCTGCCCAAATGCTCAATGTGTCTAACCTATTAAGTACCTTGTCTGCTTGGGATTTTTCAGTTCTTCAGCACCTATATCTGTGTAGAAAATGATGTCTTCTTTTTTTAATTCCAGGCTAAAAAACTCAACTATAAAGATAAGAAATTGAATATCGGCCCAGCAATAAGAAAACAAGTGCGGAGTCCTAATGCTCGTATGTATTTTTACTTGTGTTTGCATGTTGTGGTTATGAATATAAGTTTTTAACCAAGGTGTACCTGGTCTTGCACTACACTAATGCTGTGTGTGGAATGTGCTCAGAATGGTTTGCAGTGGAAGAAAATGCATGCTACTGGAAGTGTCCAGATAAATAGATTTATGGTCTCTTTAGCTCTCATTGTTTTGTTTCTTTTACTTTTGTGGAGAGAGTAACTTATCTAGGAACAAACTGAATGGAAATGCAAGCTGCCTAGCAGAACATAAAATCAAAACATCTTGAGTGTCCTCACAGGTACTACAGAATAAAGCGAGCTGTGCTGGTTAGTTGCTTTGTTATTCATTGATTGATTTATGTTACCAAAATCTGTATCACTTCAGGATTGTTGCATCTTGCCTTCTGTGGTAGAAACCCATAAGGAGTGGTTTGTTGTAGTCACCACTCTATTCTTGAGCTCTTTGTTCAAAGATACTGAATGGATAGTAAAAATGTACACTGTGAATCACCAGCTTTTAAGATGAGATCTGTGAGTTAGTTAGAGCTATGTGTCAGAGATGTAAAATAGATTTCCTTTTTAAATGCAGCAGTTAGTTAAGTGTACTTATAACTTTGCTTCAGTATTTGTCCTRTGGCAYCTTTTGGAGGAGTTAGGAAAAACCCATCCTTTGCTCATCTTCAGTCTGAGGACAGAATACAGAAGAATGGTGGTTTAATTCTGAAGTTTTCTTTAGTTTCTGTCCTAATGTCTGTTAGAAGTAGTTCATGTGTATATTAATGCTGGTGGTACAAGCTGAAGACAGGAAATTTGTCTCTTTCCCTGCCATATGCCTAGTTATGCCCCTTTCCCTTGCATAAGTATATGGGCCATTATTTACCCCAGGGGAAATGTAATACTTGTTCCAACTTTATAGCTTCCTTCCTCTGGAAATTACTCAGTATGATCTTTGCTCAATCATCGTCACAAGATTATATGCCAGTTTCTTGCTGAGCTTTGTTTCATTTTCCATCTTTGACTTGTACTTTCTCAGTTGTGTTGCCCTGTRTGTGAGGCATTRTATTTAGCAGAATTAAACAGCTAAMCCATATACTGCTGTCCTATGTARCCCACATATATAGTGCTTGTCTTTCATACTCTGAAGGAAAATGATTTTTAGCTCTTCAGCCAGCATAGGACCGTTTGTGGTAAGAGCTTTGAACATACTGGGAGGGCCACCTGGTTTGCTTTTCCCCACCATCTAAATGTATTTTTTCATCACAGGGAGTTTTATGYGTTTGATGGAAAACATTTCCTTTTGCTTTGCCAGACTTATTCAACACTGGCAAGAATGTTTGTGTAATGTACTTGGTAGTTAATGGAGTGGATGGGGTTGTTGGCTACGGGATCCTTCCTGCTGACCTCCTCAATAAGTGCTATTCTAGATTGCTTATTGGAGCTAAAACAGCCTTTAGTTTTCCTAAGGTGTACTTACCATTATCCTTACAAACATCTTAGCTTGCCGTGTCTATGGCTAATATTTCAGCTGTATTGTATCCAAGTGTCTTAAAGCTTTTCTAGGAATTAGTCAAACTTACCATCAATAAAAGCTCGAGTCCTTGTGTCACCCTTCTTGGTCTTCCACTTACTGTGCTGGTGATCTCTGCAGTRTTCTGTTGGATTATAAAATGGCACTTCATGGTGGCTCTTAGCTTTCCAAGATRTAAAACTAAAACTTGCTTAGTGATATTGTTTGTATTGTGTTCTTTCTGATTTTTTTTCTGTACTATGTTACTATTTTGTGAATTCGATTTCAGTTTTACAGAATTAATTTTCCCTTGTTTAAATTTCTCTAGAGAGGTCTCCCCATGTTATGTCTTGTGTTCAGTAATTTATACGGATGTCTTCTTCTGCAGCTCTTTCCATCTAGCTCTGGAGACATCCTGTGGCCATCTGCTTTCATGATTGTGTTCGAGAGGGAATTGAGGTGATACTGGACACACTGAACCATGTTCTTCCCTTTTGAATGTTTTGGGGTTTTTTTTTCTGTGAGGATGAGAAATTATCTTCCTTGTTCTTTTTTTTTTTCATAATGTGCACATCTAGAAAAGAGATATTTGTGAATAAGTTTTAAAATATTTATTCCAGGCTCTGCTGTAACACCACAAGCTGGTACAATGTATGCAACCACTGCTGTATCACCAGAAGCTGGTACAATGTACTTAACCACTTCGAGTGGATATCCATATGTTTACCATAATGGAGTGGCTTACTTTCATACRTCTGAAGTTTCTCCTGTTCAGCAGCCATGGCCAGTAAGGAATTAWTTTTGGTATATGTGCTTTTCTGTAGACCAGGATAACTGCAATGTTTTCAAGTCCCTCCTGCTTCCAGTTTCTTCAGCTATGCCACATGCTAGATGTTTAAATGGCTTCCTTATATTAGGCTGTTTATTTTGCGGTTGTTAAATATCACTTCAGTTTATTTTGCTTTTGCAGGTTACTTTTGCTTTGGTGTGACCTCTTGGATAGGAGAGTTCACAATTAGTTGGGGCCTTACGCCAGGCCTAAGTCTCTAGGTAGTGCTGGCCTAGTGCTTTCTGGAAATGTCTAAGTTGATATGCCAGAGAGTTTTGTTTGATCTAACACGRGCCCTTAGAGACAGTGGGTTTGAAGAAGCTTAGGTGTAGGTTAAAACTTGGTGAATCATTTTCAAAAGGGAGGGAAGGTTGGTTCAGCATTATAGTACCCCAGAGCTGTGTTTAATAGGAGTGACAATTTTTGAAATGACTGCATTAAGATTTGTAACTGCTTTTCTTTGGAAGTCTCGCTCTGTTTCCAGTTCACCTGTGATGGTTGCTCCACCTGTSTATCAGTCTCCTACGTACCATTATCAGGTATCTGTTTGGAAATTATTTTCAGACCATCACTACTCCTCCAGCCATGCAATACTGTTTGCAGCACTGTCCTACATCTGTTCATTCTTAGGAAATAAAAAGACTGTTCAGAATAGTAGTGTAAAACATATTTTAACTTCATGAAAAACTGTATTCTAGGGCAGAGAGTCTATTTTGCTTAGGTAGCTACATCAAAGTATAACAAATTACATTTTCTTTTGTGTTGCAAGACAACTGGTTTAGTATCATCCTTTTACGATCTAAGCCAAACTCCTGCTCCAGGTAGGGCTGGTTAGATCAGGGTTCTTGTCCAGCTGGGTTTTAGGTAGCTCCAGTAGTAGAGATTCCACCCAGCTTTGCTGTACAGCATCTTCCAAGACTTGCCCCTTCTCATGGTAAAAGACTTTTTTCCTTTTGGGGTTCCAGCTTGGGTCCATTGATTCTCGTGCACTGAGCACCACTGTTGAGAATCTGACTTTAGTATTTTTGAAGTTCATGAAATAGCCAAGTTGAAGTCTTAGTGGAAATAAATAAAAACATGTTCCTGAATAGTTTGGACCTTAAGGAGAGTAATATTTCCTCTTTCTAGTTAAGAATTACTTAGAGATTTGAAAATAATAGTGTTCTCTGTGTATTCRTTTGTTCTTCATTACATTCATAACATCTTTTTGTTCAATTTTAGGCACCAACACAGTGTCTTTCAAGTCAGTGGCAGTGGTCTGTTCCACAGGTAAATACAGTTCAGTTGCAATAATTTACCATAACTTTTCACCTGGTTTGAAGATCTGGTGTGCTTTTCTCAGAATGACATTTCCCACTATTCACAACTTGGTCAAAACGAGKATTAATTGTTATATTTTAGTWATKTATTTACTACATTTRCTGCTACAACAGAAGGTATAAAATRTATTTATTGAAACATYAAATAKAAAKCTGATGTRAAGAAAGCATTTTCCCCTTCAATTTARTAAAGAATTTGTATCAGATTACCTGATAAATTCTTGGAGGCAGGTAAAAATTGCCAAATTTTGCCTGGTTAAAGAAATGTGTAGTAACTATCTCATTAACTGATATTAACTGTGATGTTTCATAGGAGTATTATTAGCAGAAGCATGTGGACACACACATAGGGTGAAATTAGAAATTATTCAGGTTCCTGAAATAGGAAGAAGAGCTTGAAACAGTTAACTTAGTCATTTTGGGGGGAGAGTTTTATCTCTTTTGTAATAGAGCAGTTAATGTGGAAATCTTGACACTTGAGGAACTTTTAAGAGTTCAAGCCTGAAAGGAGGACCAGGTTCCTTAAGTTGAACTCTTACAATGCAGCCTCATCAGTTTAGCAGCAGCCAGCCTTCTGCAATTATGGCTTGTTACACTCCAATAGCTCAATCTGCTGCTTTGAAATTAGGATGCTGAATTATGGAGATAYTGKAATTATTTTTTTTAAAAAAGAAACTTGTTTTAACATTTTTGCAGGGGAAGATTTAACTGTAGTATGTTACTGTGTTCTTAACTTAAATTATTTGTATTTTTTCTTTTTATTACAAGCTTTAGGATTTCACAATGCCCTCCTCCAGCTACTCCCTGACCTTTCTATCCTTTCTGTATCCTGACCTTTCTAGTGACTTTGCTCTTGCTTAGTTTCTTTAGGTTAYCAAAGATTATTTTGACAATTTCTTTTAAAGCTTCATGTTTATGTGTAGCAGAGACTGTAAAATAAGCTTTTTCTTTAGCCTGCTTAAATAATAAAATTTATTTATTAGAATAATGTGTTTTATTTCAGTCTCCTACCTCTTCACCTCCACTCTTGTATCTGCAACCATCTGAAGTCTTTTATCAGCCWATAGGAATTAACCAGGAAGGTGGATGTATATCTCCACCTCACCTAATGGAAGCTGCAGTTCCTGAGGTATTTTTAAAAATGTTTAAAAGTGTACTGAAAATTGAAGTGCTTATTTGCAAGTGAAAAATATAATCTTTTATTTGAAGCACTGGCTGTTAGAGAAGTTAAGTCAACTGTTTCAGTACTTATGCTGCTGTTGAATAATTTCAGGTGTCCTTGAGTTAGGATTTCTCTCGTTTCTGTGGGAGTACTTTGTGAAATAMTTTAGAGATTCACAAATGTATTACAGAGAGCAATATAAAGGCTTGTCAATTGGTTTTGTTTGTAAGTAATGTTTGAGTAAAATGGGAGTCGATTCTTTGGAATGTTGGGTTAATATCCTAAACCACAGTAGCTTCCTGTAGTAATTCTTCTGTGAGTAGAAGCTTAATTCGTCCAGATCATCACAATATTTAGAAACAACAGTGTTTTATTGTACATTAAAAATCACTTAAGAAGCATTAGAAATGTTACTAATACAGAAGCAAAAAAACTGGAACAAAAAAAAAGTTCAAACATGCAACCAGTCTTTTCATAATAGGATATTAAAGATGACGGTTAATGGCTACAGAAAAATCTAATCACAACACATTTTCRATTCTGTATTGATTCTTCTCAAATATTCATTCTTCATATACAAGTAGGCCAAACTAGGTAAATCCTAGTTAAATTAAGTCCTAGTTAAATTAGGATGTCTAATTACTAGTACTAGTAATCWAGCATCATTTCAAAAGCCAATGGGCATTTTATTGCTGCAAGAGAGGTTCCAAAACTTGCATTTTAGCCWTATGAAGTGGAAAATTGTGATATACTGATGTAATTTAATTTCCCTACAAAGATACTGAGTTATACAAGGCTTGAGTTWTTGGGGTTTTTCTTTCTTTTTGAAAGTGCATAAATCTTGGTGTTTTATAATCTTATCATCAGTACTTTTTTACCTTTAGTRTTTAATTAATCAGATACAAACTTGTACGGTGATCTGAATTCTGTGAGCACTAAGAAAATAGATGAWATTAAAGAATACTTGGATACAATGTGCTCTTATTTTACAGGTAGGCAATTTGCTCATGTTACAGGAAGCAGTGGGTCAAATTTTGGAAGAATAATGTAAAATTCCAAGAATAGTCTGTATTACTTGTATGCAAATGTTTTTTTAAGTGTGGTAATGCTGGGAATTAGATTTCAATGTGCTAATCTACATATTAAATCTACACTCSCATTAGAGCTGTGTAAAATGGATTTGTAGTAGAGAAGCTGCTACTTCTGTCCAAGCAAGAGATTTGTGACACTGCTCAAGATAAATTAAGTTTACTAAACTKTACTAATCCATGGGGAAAACATAGATTTAAATATTAAAATTGTGGTTTTTGAAAAGTCAGTAGTTCAGATAAGCATAGCCCACAGTTTGAAATTGTAAKGATTCTAAATTAAGGTGAAATGCTTAAAAACCTAATATTGTGAAACAAGCTTTTGTGCTAATTTTTTGTATTTTTTCTTTTTATAACAGCTGTATTCTGATCATGGAGTTCAGACTCTACAYCACCAGCCTTATGTCCAGAGTCACATAGCCATGCCTGCAGCTGTGAGTATCAAACCAAGATAGTTAAAGCAAGCATGGYAGTATTGCTGTCTTCTTTCTTGAAGCAGTTCCAGTAAGAGAAGAGGGAAATGGATKAAAAGGTCTTTTCTTAATGAATTAATAAATAAGGAAAATGGGAAGTGTTGGAGAAAAACTGAGATTTTTCTTCACTAGAATTTTTGTTACAGAGGGACAAATGTTATTTATTTTGGATCTATTTGGGGAAASTAAAAAGTCAAAACATGACTAGTTACTTTAAGCCAGAGCTAGAGAGTAAACTGCAAATAAAAAGTATTTTGAGAGGAAATGGTGAACTTCATTCAGTTCTTTGACATGATGGTTACAAATCCTTCTCTTTCTCTGGGTCTTCATGTTGGATTCATTACTTCAGCCTTAGAAATCTCCTGTTGTGGAGAGCTGGGAGTTTGAAAMATGGATAATGAAAAACTGTCACAGTTGGTCTCCTCTAGATGTTTTTCTGTGCAGTTCTGATTTAGAAAGCCATTTGATGTTATTCCATGTCACCTGATGCAACTTACTGGATTTTTTTGGTTCTCAGTTTAAAATTTTCTTGCCTAAATTAATAAGGCTGTTCACAGTATAKATGACATGTCAAAACTGAATTACCTGATGACAGAGATCTAAAGTTGTCAGTAATTATACTTGATGATATTACAGCACTTATTTTCTGTGAAAGGTGCTGACTCAGTTGCAAGTGGAAGACTAAACATGAGCGAATAAAAGCAATAAGCTCTCTTCTCCATGCATTTTTCCAGACTATTGTGTAAGGATATGTAATAGATAGTTCCAGCAGAGGGGGCTGTAACATCACTATTGCAGTGGAATAAACTGCCCTGTATTTCTTGCTCATATTTTCTAGTTTTCTCAGAAATCTTGTTATCTAGAATTGAAACCCTGCTCTGTTCAGATCGCAAGTGGATTCACAGATAGTTAAACCCTTACAAAAGCTTATTGAATTGTTACAATGTTATTTTTTATAGCTTGGTGCTAAATAGTCTTGGGGTTTTAGTTTTTATTTCTTTATTTAGCWTCATTTACTAGTAATTAGTAGTTCTAAAATACAACTCTCCCTTGAAAATTTTCAAGTTATCTTCTCTTACCCACTTGGAGCTTGAACATGTTCCACAGATAACTAATATGATTAGCTTGCATTGTGTCTGTCAGTGTGGCTGAGCTCTCAGCAATGATTGAAAAAGGCAAATGTTGTCAGCTGACTGCTGTGTGTTAGGCAAGGGTCATTACCACCTGCTCCCCAGCTGCACAAGACCACTGCCTGSTGGCTGCAATCTTCTTAAAATGCCCCAACAAATAGATTTGCTGCTTGAAAACTGCCAAGTAGTGGCTGTGTAATAGAAAGCAGATGCCTGAAGTAATGACTGTACCTTGAGGGTGATCTGCTATTTGCCTCTAGTGCATTGTGTATTCCCACACAGTACAATTCCTGTGCATTATGCTCGGAGCTCTAAGTCATGTAATGAGAGTAGGGTGCTACAGCCAGTATCCACATATTTTTGACCATTGTAGGATTCTTACAGCTTTCAAATGCAGCTCAAAGCACATCATTCTCTCTGTTCTACCTTTAGTAGAACCAGTAGTAGCCAGTAAGTTGCATCAACAAAATGCTGGTTTTTAATACAAAGCTTTTAATAGTGCTAAATGAAAAGTAGAAGACATTCCCCAACTTCCAACTGTAAATTATTTTGAGATCCAAATTTGGTATTTAATATCATGWTTGAATCCAAAATGCTAATCCCCTCCCTGTGCTCATGTGTTTGCTGATGACYCTTTTATATTCATTTTAAGCTAAATTATTTTAACAATTAGTATCCTGTTCTGTTGATGAGCATGTGGAAGTGACTTTGTGTATTCACATCTATACACATGGATAAGGTTAATATTCATTCTCAAGGGTTGCCAGGTGACACTTTTTTTGGTAGGAAGTGAGAGGATTTTTCATCTCTACTGGATGTTTCAGATCCTCTATCATTTTCTAATGGTATAGGACCTTCTAATCTTTGGATGCTTCCAGAGGATATATGTGAGATAGTGTCTGGTAGTAAAAGTTATGTGGTCTGTAGTAACAGCGGAAACTTGAGGGARGATTGAGATCTATGTTCTTTGATTTCAGACCCAGGAGAAGTACTTCTCAATTAAATTTTGATGTTCCTGGGTGGTTTTCTTGCGTTCTGGGGCATTGGCCTGGTAAATATTTGTTGTATATTTTGTGTGTGTGTGAGGGAGACCAGAAGAGCTGAGCATCACAGTTGCAGTCTACAGAGAGTGAGCAAAGCATTAAAGGGTTCTGGCACGTGGAGGGGAGTGCATGGGTAGGGTTTGGTTTTTTCATGCTTTTGGCTTTTTTTTCTTGTCTGTCCTTTTGAGCCACAGTGTACCTGTTGGGGGTAGGCATGTTTCTAGTCTGTCACAGTTACTGCTGTTCCCATAATTTGTGTCAAACAATGTTTTTTGCTAGCATCAACAGTACCAGATAATGAAGTGTGGTATAGTTCATGGATATTTGCATTCAGATCATAATGGTGCATGGTGGCCTTTGGCTCGTGAGTGCTCTGTAAATTTAACTAAACTTAGCACACTGTGTTTTTCTTTGCAATTWAGTGTAATAAGGGAAGATTTTATGTTCTGTGTTTATCATACGCAAAATGTGTGTTTATAAATGTTTGTGTAGATACACGTGCAAGTGAATTTACGTAAATTGTGTCTTTCAAAAGAATTCTGGTGTAATCATTTGGAGAAAAGTTTAGTTACTTTACACTAGTATTGTGTCTTATTGTCTGATACTCCATCTGAAAAATAAAAAAATTACAGCATGTTTTCTGTATCAGTAAGTGATATTGAAAGAGGTTAAATCTTTTGTTTAAATATATGCTAGTCTAAGAAATAAATCTAAACCTGTAGTTAGATGATTGCCAAGAAACTTGTAACTAGCTGCAGCAARGTCTGTTGCCTCTAAAATGGCTCTTTTAAACTCCACTGAAACCATACTTGCTAATTTGATAATAACTTGGAAAGCTACAGGTGGTGATTTGCTTTTTTTTTTTTCTCACATTGTTTCACTGTGTTCTCCTTCCGAACTTGTCTTTTTCTGTTCTTTTAGTTTACCTTTTACTTCAGTGGTTTTTTTTTCCTTTTGCTTTCACTCAACTCTGTTCTTTCTCTTTACCTGATCACCCTATGGAGCATTCACTGTTTAGTCATTTGRGCCATTCTGGTCTATCTATACTGATTAATTTTTTTTTTTTTCTTTTTGTCCAGTCCTTCCTGTGTGGTTGAGATCCATCATCAACATACCAGGTAGCAGCTGCCAGTTGTGGAATTTGGGGTCAGTTGTTTCATTGCAATGCTTGCTATTTATGAATTAGTGAATAATAAAACATGCTCTCATCTAGCACAGTATGCAGCATTACTTAGCTGCTTCCTGCAGTGTAACTC
>NW_026623633.1:587269-638387 GCF_030028575.1 Malurus melanocephalus
TTGTTTTCTTTCAACAGGAACAAAACTCTCAGTACTTCTAATGCATGATTTTTTGTTTGTGAAAACCTAATTCCTTTTTGAACAACTTCTTCCCTTTTTCTCCCTGTACTGTGCAGTTTACAGTAGCTTGTGTTCATAGGGCTSTTCTCTGGCAGGTGCTCAAGCATGCTTTTACTATGAAAATGCTGTCTCTTTGTGGCTTACACTTAAATTAGGATTTTGATAAAAGGAAGCTAGGGAAGAATACATGTTTTGCACGTGTTAAAATTAGTGTCYGTTTCTTACTTGATAGCCTTTCAGCAGCTCACTGAATTGTAGCAGGGCCAATGGTGTATGTTAAGGTATGACTTCTTGTCTGTGTATGTGACTGTATGATTTATCTCTAGTTGTGGCTTTTAAACAAATAATAGAAGCTTAGCAGTGTAAAACTGAGGATAATTTTCTCAGTAGATGAAGGGTATATTTGTGTCCTACAGATATTAGTTGGAGTCATACCAAAGAAAAAGGGAAATGCATTGGGATTGTAATCTTGTAAGGCTGATGTTGTGAAAACTAAAGAGCATGGAACCTTGAAGTTTTGAATAGCAATTCACAACATGATGKGAGTCTTTAAGTGATGGAAAGAGASTGGTATCTTGAGATTATAGTAGGTTGGATATCCTGATAGAGGTGTATGAGCTACAGCTACTTGTATTAGGAAACTGGTAGAGCCAGAAGGGAGTGGAAAAAGTTTAACAAAACAAAAAACAAGTGCTGAAAAGGCCTGGGTTRAGAAATGAGGTTAGAAAACAAAGGCAGTTTGAGTCTGTCATATGGCATAGTTAAAGAGTACAAGAGGTGGATATTGCACATTTGGCATATAGAGCAGCTGTGATAGGGGGATTGTAAGAGATGTTGATCTTTGGAAGGAGAGGCAGAATAGTACAAGTATTGTAAAATCTGTTTGTGCTGGTACCTAAAATGGTAGCTGTTTTCTGTATCTAGCCATTCTTTTGTCAGCAGCTAGTGGCACCCACTAATTATGACAAATTATGTAAGCACAGCCCATTGACTGTTTCTCAGTTTATAAATAAAATAGCTTTTGTTTTTTTAGCTCAGGTTTTATATGTGAGCTACTAAAACTTCAATGTAAACAGTGTTATAAGTACCCAGAGCAGAGCATTGTTCCAATCTACATTATAGCAAATGCTAAAGTTAAAAGAAATAGAGTTGTTTAAATACCAATTGTACACTTTGTAAAAATAAATTTCCCCCATCCAATTAAAAAGAGGATACAATTGCTTTAATAACTTGACATACTTTAGTAAGACTATGATCAGTGMACAAAACTGGGTTATTTTTTAGTGGAAATATTCTGAACTCATTCTGAGATTCCATGCTTTTAAATAAAGAAAGATAYTTCCTGCCACTGTGGGCTTCACCTAGGTGCATAATAGCAATCTGTTTTTCCTTTTTGAACCAAATCTGTCCAGCTAGTGCAATAAAGTGGACTGTAACTATTCATTGAAGCATTATTAATGCAGTAAATGGGGCACACTTTGAAATGAAAGAAACAACACAACGTTTTTCCCTCTCTTTAGGAATTGAGGTGGCTTTCTGTGAGAAGAAATCTGCATCATTCGTCTGTGAGTCTGAAACCTCCGTATGCATGAAGTCATCAGTTTCATCCTAGAAAAGATTACAGCATGGAAGATAAAATTTTTACATTAACTTCTACAGATGCTGTAAAACACTGGGGTTTTTAGCTGTATATTTTACTAGCATACCTATCTCAGGGCAGGTATTGTTCTTCCTAACTTGTGACATCTCCTTGGAGGTTCCTCCACTCCTCTTTGTCAAGTAATAAAATGAAATTTTGTAGTTTGGTCAGATAAAAACACATAAAATTATTTTATGTCTGCACTTTTTCTTAATAGAAACCCTGTTACAGGAGAAAAGGGTAATTTCTGAAGCACAGCCTATTGTATGTATTCCAGTTACTAACTCAGATTGAAAACCAATGAACTACTACTAAAGAGATAACCTTTCATGTCTGGGTTATATAAACTTTAAAGATACTTTAGCTATGRAATTGAAGCCATTTGGCCACATACTGACAGCATTCTTATGCTGTGGATTAACATCTGATTATTTAAATCTATATGAATTTATTTCCATTCCAAAACAGTTTGTCTGGCTTAATTTTTTTTTGCTATCAGTATTCTCTACTTTTATTATGTGTATTTATTACTTACATGTCATTTTAGTCTTTTGCAATAATAACATTTTAAAATAAAATTTGGACCACTAGTTTAGTAATTATTTGTTCTCATCCTAGTATTTTTCTTGCATGTGGTAGGAAATAGATTTGGTTTTATATAATGTTTTTAGCTATAGAAAAAGGCAAGAATTGACCACTTGATTTAGAAGACCATTGAAAGCTTCTGTTTACTTTTGTCATTTTCTGTTGTCTGTCTGAAAATACAGAGCTCCCTGGCATTAACACTACTTGAGATGAAATACTTTTTTGCCTCAGCTTCAAGAAGATAATTTTCTTTTTTATTGGTGTTGGTCTTTTGGGTTTTTTTTTTTTTTTTGGTTGATTTTTCCTTCTCCCCTCACATTGCAAGATTCCTTTTATTTATTATAAAAGTAAGATTCCTTAAAGGTTGAAAATACAGCCTCTGTAGTTACAGAAGTGCAAGCTATGGATTATTGCTTCTGTAAAAGTGAAGTCTCTAKGTATTTAAAACATCCTTGAGCTATTCAGTTTTATCTGTTTTTGTAGTAATTTGGGGGTTTTTGTGTGGATTTATTCTGATGGCTTTTTTTTCCTTTTTAATCATTCAGTGATCATACCAAAGGAGCATTKTAGTCAGTGAATAATCCGTGTATGATATGTAAATTTCTTTGAAGATGGTTCTAATGTTCAGTAGTGCTTTATGGTGTTGTCCAGTAAGAAAGTTGGAGTCTGTTCTGGTTTTATGCTGTTTTGAAATTGTTATGAAAGGAGATGCCATGTACTAGATTTTGGTTGCAGGTTTCCTCAAGTGACTTTGCACCTTCTGCTAGGTAAAAAAATCTACACAAATATAATTTTAATGGTTTTTCTTTTTAACAACTTGTTGCCATWGCAGCTGTGGTGGATTGTTTTACCAGTAAATAACAAATTTTATTTGTTGCATGCATGGGGAGTGCAGCCTATTTTTGAAGGGGGAAGTGCTCGTCTGCTGTAGGTTAAGTTGATSCCATAGCCTTTGCTTCAAAGATCATTCACTTTGTTTTTACTTGCATGTGAATTTGATTGTTTTTAAGAATATTCAGCATCTGGTACTTGACTGTCCCTGCTGTGTTCTATTGTCCGGTCTGTAACGTTGGTCTGGAGGGACTGTTAGTTAGGTTTGTATCTTCAGGTCTTAACAAAGCTTTGTTTTGATTTGCAAGACCAAGAAGAAACCAAATAGCTCTGAATATTGGTCTTCYTCCAGGAGCTGGCAGTCACAGTTGAAATACTGAGGCCTTTTCATTTATATTGTAGCTCATCTTCCTTCCAAATGCTTGCCAAGAGTGATGGCATGGTATCAGACCGCAGTGACTGAACCTTTCCGGAGCTGAATCCTTCTGTAGGCACAGTTGAGATGTAACTGACTTTACCTTTATGAATCCCTGTAACTGAATTACATATGTGCTGAGGAAGAACTACATTTCCTCTGTGCCTACAGTTATGCTGCTTTGATGTTCTAGCATTTGTAACTTCTTGTTCTTGTACACTGCACAGTGCTATTCTCCTGCTAGTTTGGATTTCCAGAATGTGGAGCTTCCTGTGCTATTAAACAGAAGTAATTTRCTTAACTGCAGATCTTCTGATGAGGGTTTTGGGGGGATGGAGAAAAGGTCACATTCTCTTTTGCCTTCTGCAGTTTCCCATTGATAATTGTAAGGCTTCACACTTCCTGCTAGGAAGGAATATATCCAATAAGGACTGTGCCCTGGGGATGTGCCACAATTGACAGCAGATAATCTTTATGCATTAGCTGTTGCAGTCACATATTAGCTAAGTTAATTTTCTGGCTTCTACCCCATAGAATTTAAGAGTTCTGATTGGTATCTTCTCTTTTCTACTGAGCTAGCTATAACAGTATTCTAGTAACTGCTCTCCCCTTAATGTTATATTTCTATGGAAAAAAATTCTAACATTTTCTGTTTGATAATGCTGGATAAAAACCTGTGGACATCAAGTTACTCAAGTTCCACCTTTCCTGTATTTTTATATATCTGGTTGGCTTTTTTTTTTTGTATAAAAGTATTCTCTAAGTCACTAGCATTTTTGGTTATTGCTGCTTCAGATCTCATGCATCAGAAGTCTACTCATTATCCTTGAGAAACTGTTTACCGTTTTCATTTTAAATTGGCAATTCTTTGTATTCTGAAACTGCTTTTCCAAAATAGCTAGAAATTCACTGAGTGAACTGCATTCCAATAGTAACTGTGCAGAAACTAGTGGAACACATGGCTCTCTTGATATGTTTTTCTCTGTTTAACGTAGTTTTAAAATGTGAAATGTTATATRGCTGCAAAATAGCGCTTTTTTTGTAAAATAGGTTTGTGACTTTGTAATGTTGGAAGTACTTCAATAGGTTCAGTTCACCTCCTATAAAAACTTCCTAAGTTTCCTATTGAAATAAGAAATATACAGCTTAAATCCTTATTTTAAGGATCCAGAATACAGTGCCATGTGTGCAGTCCCATCCACAAATCTTTATAAAGGTGTTATACAGAAAATCTAGATCTAGACTATCCAGTTTCTAGAATGCATGGTTTTGGCTGGTGGCTAACATATGGCTCTAGTGTTTGATACTGTAWTGGAGATACAGATGATACACTTACTACTGCCTTGATAATTAAGACAGTGTGGATACACTGAGAGAAAAGTTTAATGAATTTGCAGATCTCATTGTAGAGAACTGTAAACAATTTTAGAAATCAAAAGCTCTTTTTATTGAAACTGCTTGTAATACAGCAATAATAAAACAATCTTCTGTAGTTTTGGATTTCTAGTAAAGTTGTGGGTTGGTAGCTACAAGTTTAATTCAAACTGGTCTATATTTACTGTTTGGATTGTAACTTTTGTTTATTGTAGTATTAAAGTTTAAATATGGGTTTAGAAAAACATGAAAAAATGGAATTATACTTTGATAATTAAACTATGTTTTAATGACTGCAAAAGCAAACTATTGTTGTCATCTCTGTTCATTGTTTTTACAGCTTTTATGTTAAAACTTAGAGCAGAAAAGCTGTCTTTTTTGCCTAAGTTAACACATGTAACAAGTTTGTGTTTCTGTCACGTTCACAAAACCCTTCAAAGAAAAAAGAGATTTGGCTGAAGAGAAAAACTGAAGGAAAAAAAAAAGCAAATTTTCAAACCCCAGAGCCTTCAGAATGAAACCTTGCTGCTTTCTTAGTATCTTTAAATCGGGTCATTCTAGAAAAAAAAAGAAGTTTCACTGTTTTAGTTCAAATAACTGCTATTGGGAATGGGGGTGTGAAAAATATTTGACAATTGAGTTGCAGAATKCTTCTGATGGAAGCTTTTTGCTTTTTCTGTCATTATCATCTCTCAAGCAAAAACTTTACATTTGCTTTGAGTCATAAAACAAAAAAGGAAGTAAGCCTGAAAAGAAGTTSAAAGAGGAACTGAAGTTGAAAAATATTGCCATTTGAGGTTATTAATATTTAGGGGGTTTGAAATGTGTTCTTTTTGAGTCCTGTAGCTGTTAAAATACCCTCAGGTTCTGAAGAAATGTAATTTAGCTTGTAATTTGTAATTTGTTTGTAATTTGTTGCCTTGTCCTCTGTTTAAAAACATTGTATCATTGATGACTGATCTATGGCCAATAATGCAGATTTTTTTTTTTTATCCTTCAAAAAGCATGCAAACATTCCAGCCCAAGTACGAAACATGCTTGGTCCAAATATTTTGCATTTTGACTTTGTCAGAGGGAATTGAGCTCTCCCTTCCATTTCTCATTGAGTCAGTTTTGGGCCTAGTAAAATCTTTATTACTAATAGTAGTATATTCTTTAGGTAATTGGTAGCAGTTTAGGGTATTTGCATTTCTCCTGCTCACTACACCAATGTTAAGAATAGCAATGAGTTTTTACTGGCGGTACATCTGTGAGAAGGTTGTTCACTCAAAATTTTTAACTGATGAGCTTAYCTGGAATAAATTCAGATACAAGGTACCCAGGCTTTAATGGTTTTGTCCCGGTGATGGTCAAACAGACTGGAAGAGGGGAAATGTTCTCCTCTCGAAATCTTCACCCAGTTGTAAATCATGGGATTTACATTTATTATGGTTGTGATATACATTAAGTTSTATAGCCCTTTCACTAAGTCCTTGGTTTATATTTTGACATTTAATGTTATARTACTGCCGGTTTTGGTTATTTTTGAAGTTAATCTAACATTAAAGCAGTATGATTCCTGGTTCTTAATTCACTAGCCAGTGTCCTACTCAGAAAGAGGCAGGGTTGTCTTTAAGATAATGTTTGGTATGGATGCTGGTATAGCTGACTAAACTGCATATTCAGTAACTTAGGATCTTCCTTGTGTTTTGGTTTAGGTATTGTGCATACAGACAAGGAACGTCCTTTGTGTACCTGCATTTTCACAATTTTGCTTCCTCTTCATTATTTTAATCAAGAGGAAGTATCTGATAATCTGATCTATGTCCCAATTCTTGATCTCTTAAGATAATGGAGGAGGAAAAGTTTAAACTGCATTATTAAATGGTTTATGCAGACCACACTGGGTTTTGGAAAAGAGAAGGTACTCTTCTAAGTAGGCTTTGTGTTTAGATGGGTTTGTCACAGATGTTCCAAACCCCAAGAAGTGTTGTCTTCACAATTCTGGCAAGGGAGATTTCATCAAAAAGGGATGCCACTTGTGTTTGGCACCAAGGCTGTAGACAGAGCCTGCCCTGGCTGTCATTCATGTTGATGCAGCTTAGCACAGARTCAGGATCAGGGAGATGTCTATTTCCAAACTTCCGAATGTCATTTCAAGCATTGGATCATGTCCTTTTGTTCAGTAAGCTTCATAATGTTACAAGGAAAACAGAAATGCCTCCCATAGGAAAGCTTTCAAGCCCCCACCCCAGATGTCAAGGAACAGAGGAGATCAGGAGCAAGGGGAGGAACAGCCCTGAGGTGCAGGTAGACAGCAAGCCTTGTTTGTCTCACAGTCTGGCCAAAGCTGCTCTGCAGAACTGCTGCTGCTGCTTCTCATGCTGCATTGCCATCAGGCACCCAGTAATCCAGCCTGGGACACACATTCCTGTTGGTGTGCTACTCTTTTGCTGCCTTTGTGTCATTTTTCCATTTAATCAGAATAAAAACTGCTAGGGAATCCTGAAAGCCTTCCATGGAGGCAAAGTTCCTTTGGATTCATTGGTCCTTTGCCTGGCTGTCTTTGTCTTCTTTAAAGTCTAAAAATTATATGAAGCTTCGGTGAGGGAATCMCATGCCTTTTCAGTGGGGGTGCTGTAAAGGCAGTGTGTGTGAATAGCAGTGTAGTTTTAGGGATTTGCTCTTCTTTGATACTAGTTCCCAGGGTCTTTGCATTTTGGGTCACTGGAGATGGATTGTTTTGTAGTTTGYATCCACTTTGCAACAGGAAATTGCAGCTCTTGAATCTTAAGAATCTTGTGCTCATGTATCTTTCCTGAGTCATTCAAGTGTTTTGATGCAGTTTTGARCTCCTGTGGGGGATGCTGCTGGTTCTTGCTGATTTTTTTTCCATTTTTTTCATTTTGGTCTGTGGGACCTTTGGTTTCACTGGTTCARTTTAGTAATTTGAGTCAAGTCTGCAGTGACAACTGTTGACTGGCTTCCAAGTTGGAAGCTTAGGACTACTTATCCTAATCTAGGATTGCACAAGATATGGACCATTGCTTTTATCTGTAACTGATTCTTCGTGGTGTTGTAAGAGTTTGTTTATACTAAGAAAATCCCATTTTGGTGAGAGGGTTACTCAGAAATACTGTGTAAACTCTTCTTCTTGTCATGAAGAGTTCAAAATTCATGTTCAAGATGGGCTCACTAAAAATGTAGCTATTTTAGGTTCAATCAAAATGAAAGCAGCCTGCTACCTGCTGGACTAGTGCTGCAAAAAGTTTTACTTGCAGCTATCTTTGTCATGCCATGGTTTTACACAAGCAGTTACAATGAATCTTAAGGGGTGTGTAGAATGAAGCAGCGGGGTTCTCAAGGTTCAGTGGACAGTTTGCATGTATGGCTCATATGGCAACAGTTCAGGGGTGACCTTTACTGAAAAAAAGTACTGTTTGGGAGCAATTTCTTTGTAAGAGGACACACAGGAAGGTGAAGAATTCTGCATATATGGTTTGTTTTCCTAGATTTTAATCAAGAAGACAACACTTGAGAATTTCCRTTCTGTTTCAGCACCTGAGAGCTGAAGTAAAATCTTCACCTTCAGGAGTTTTAAAGATTGTATGAAATAATTACAGCTTCAGTTCTAGGCTCTGCACTCAGTGATAAGAATTAAGTAACTTTAGGCTATAATGTGTATTTCAAAGGGTTGTAGTCTTTAGTCTTAGCATTCCTGGTAAGTTACTTAAAAGTTAGGTCACTTTGCTTGTAGTAGAATAGAAACCCACAAATAGTTAATGCCAAACTTGGAATTATTTATTATAGATATATTAGCATTTTTAATAAGACTCACACGTTTCAATGAAAAAAACAAGAAAAGCCTTTTGAATTTAAATGTGTGGTTCCTTTAAGCGAAAAGAGTGTTATGAATCTTTATTTTCTCTAGATGACTCTAATTTCTTTTAGATGCAGTTTAAAAATATTTTTAAATAAATTTTAAATTTTAAATTTCTAACAGTTCATCCTGGGAATAGCAGGACTGTAAAATAACTGTTCTTTTTTTCCTTAGGTATTATTGTGGTTTGCATCAGGGGTAATACAGTTACAAGTGACTTGCAATAGTTAATAGAGAGTAATGAGAGCCCTTAAAATTACAATAAATTTCTAGTTTAAAGAAAAGTTTACATAGAAAAGAAAAGTTTACATAGAAAGCAGTGTTGATAGTTGTTACAGACACAGACTAATGTCAGTTTAGCAGGAAAAAAGGATTTTCTTTGTTCAACACCTAGGAGTAATAGAAAACAAACTTTTATTACTTTATTAATATATAGTGTTAAAAAACTCATTCCCWTTTGAAGTTAGGAATATTTCAGTATAACATTTTTGGCGTTTTTCAAAAACAGTTACAYAAGTTAATTTTYGTGCTGAAGATTCTTATTYATTTTTCTGGACAAGAARTTATGTATTTTTACACTATTATGYTGTGTTCATGTATGGGTTGTTTTTTTTCCTCTGGAAGAAAGTCCCTGTAGAAAGGAAATGGGAGCCAACTCTGAAATCTAAAATAAGGACTAAACAGCTTTTCATTTGCCTTTCTACCCTTTGAGATGCCAGAAGCAATTTCCTCTTGAAGCTGACTTCCTTTCTGGAAGTGATTTTCGTCTCCAACCATGTTGAGGCTCTTTTCTCATTCTTTCATTCTGACTAACTTGCTTTTTTCCTCCCTGTCTTTCTACCACAGTTGGGAACTTCTGGAGGTAAGTAATGACAGACAAGTTTCTCTCTAACTTTCTTTTTCAGTTCTTCTTCCCCCCCTCGCCCCCCCTCACCCGGTCAGTCTAGAAGGACAAACAAAGCACTATTGGTGTCCTCTGCAAGAGAGCACTGATAGGGGCTGGCTGTAAATTGACGTGGCATGGAAAATCTCTGCTAGTTTGGAGCAGCTCTAATGTTGCTGCGAAATCAAGCCTACTCTTAAACAAGTTTATAGCTTGAAATCATCACGAGCTTACTGTTCTRTATTAAAAATGAATGGAAAGTACCTTTGCTTTTTGGTCTGGGAACTGGACTTTTTCTCTACTTGGATTTACAGCTAATAGAAAAAAAAAAAATCAAGGGGAATTACTTGGTTACTTTTTTTGTCCTGTAGTAAGAACRACAGATCTTGCTGCTCCCCCCACCTTTTCCTGCGACTTAATCATTTGCAGATCTTGCCATGGGGTGCGGACTGAGAAAGCTGGAAGACCCAGATGATAGCAGCCCTGGAAAAATCTTTTCTACACTGAAGAGACCACAAGTTGAAACAAAGATGGATTCTGCTTATGAATATGTATTGCTGGATTTTACTTTAGAAGGTATTTTTTTTAATGCTGTATCTTTACTATTTTGAAATAAGAAGGAATGGGATTTATCTTAGTTTTCTGTTGTTTGACTTACGGTAAATCTTAGACACTTTTATCAAAGCTAGCCAAAATGTAAGACTTTTATTTTGAAATACAAATCATGACGAAGGTTCTTACTTGTATAAAATTACAATGGAAACTACTGAAGTATTTTTAACAACCAAACCCTCCAAATTACACAACTGTCCTCGTTAAGGAAGCTGGCTAAAAACTGTTAAGAGATTTTTCCTAGTTTCCTGTGAGTCAGATACTGCCATCCGTACTCGCTTTGAATAATGGTTGTCTGAATTCAGTGTGACGGTTCAGAAAATACACTGTGCCTGAGCCTTAATTGAATAACAATTTTTTAAATGCACTCAACTTCTGAAAACAGGCTGTCATTGTCCTTGTTACTTTATGCAGAAGTAAGTCTGTTCTTTAGTTGTGTATCAGAAGTAACTTCCCCTCTTAGCCCACCGCAGACTCTTGGTGGATGTTTCTGTAACAGTCTGAGTTTCGTCTTACTATTTTTTCCAAATGCTTTACTTGTAGCAGTTGAATAGTCTTTTGAAATTGTGACTGAAATGAAACAAAATCTGTATGCATAGCTGGAGGCAGACAGTGCTCTGTGGGATACTTCCTTCCCGAGGGTGTCCCATCTCTAACAGAGCAACTCCCTGTTCCACAAAGTTGAAAACATAAACAAGCCCAGATGGCTGCCCTCAGAGAACAGACAGCTCAGTTTTACRGTCACTTTATAGTAACTTGCATTTTATAATAATCTACTGGAAATGCTTAATAACAAGGATTTGAAGCAAATGCTGTTACTAGAAGGGTTGGATAAAGGGAGACTGTAAGTGCAGGTCTCGCTGCAGTTACAGGAACTTTTCATATACAAAACTTGGCTTCTGATTAGTTTTAACTGTTTTAATATTTGTATTTAAAATACAGCAGTCTTTTCACTAAAAAACTACAATATGCTAATAGAAGATACTCTCTGCCAGGTTATAATGCTGGAAATCTAACTGTTCTGTTTATTTATAYAAAAAGTTTCTCACTGGCTTGTTCCTGCTGAAGAAACAGAATTATTAAGTAGTAGTGGTAAGATGTTGGAAATATAACTGAGCTGCCTATTTCATACATGGATTACCTACTAAGCTACAGATAATAGAAAGGATACACTTTTTGAAGACTGAAGAGCATTTAGTGTTCCTAAATAGCCTCTGTTCTGCATAATTTTTCTGTGTTTTCAAGTTACAGTTTCCATAAGTGGTATAAATTATTTGTTGTAAAGGTGGTTGTGACTTAAGTTAAAGCACATCAAACAAGTGCAAAAAAGGTATATCTCTTTTCAATAAACTAGCAGTACAGCAGTAAAGATCCATATTCTCCTGTTTTGTCTGACAGTCAGAATTGGTTCRTTTCAGTGGAATTATGAATGTTAAATAACTGATCAGTTTGATAGTTGCCTGACTCTTTTTTAGGTTTCTAACTGGAAGTAAGGGGATTTGTTGACACAGGTATCTTTCTATTGAATGGTTCTAGCTATGCATGTACATGATATTTTAATGTTTTTTCTTTGAAGTATCTACTTTTTAGAGCTAAGAGGAATACAGAAAAAAACCCATGGTGTATATATATATATATACTGTCTCGGAAGCATTTTGTGATTCTGATTGCTTCTGAAATGTGAGGATTGGCTAAAGTACTGGGGATAATATATTGAGCTTTATTTCTTTTTTCCTTCTACTCCAGTCAACTTACTTATATACTTGTTGCTATTTAAATATCCTTTGCTAAATGTGAAACTGTGTGAGAGCAATTTATGACTTCAGACCAAAGTTTTTGCTCTGCTGTCAAGTTATGTCATATCTTTATGGCACTTATTCTGCTTTGCTGATTTCCAGAGCAAGGTTTCCCCCCCTACATAGATTTGTTTGCCCCAGTGGTTTCTTGCCACTGGATCTTGCACCAAATARAAGAGAAAATCTGCACTTAATAATAATTTAAGATCTTATAGTAAAATATGTCCTTCGTGGAGATAAAAATATATCAAACATAAATGTGTTATTTATTTTGTGCTTTATCAGGCATATGCTATGTGAAGTCAAAATGARCCTGCTTGGGAAACTTTCAGCAGTCCCTGATCTTTTCTCAAGCCATGATGCAGATTAGGTCAACCATGCTGTAGCCTGAATTTGCTGGCTGGAGTCCCTGTGCATCTTAACTAGTTATTAGCTGTGCACTGAACCTTGTCTTCTCCCCTTCTGCTCCCCAAAATGCTTCCATCCCTACTGTAAAAATTAGCTTTGAGTTCCATCAAGGATGATCTGAATCAGGAGGATCCCAAGCAAGAAAATTACAGCCAATCTTTTGGTGGAATTGAACAGTACAAAGAAAAGGGAGCAGTGGACTCTGAARTGTGAATTTAAATKCCTGTCAGTGATTGTAAATTCTAAGGTCTCCAAGTCATGAGGCATATCCCTATTACAARAACAGCTGCTAATCTTTGAAGTCAGTTTGACTGACAAGTAGGGATAGTTTTTATATTTCTGCTAGTCAGAATGCTTTTGCCTTATCCACAACCCTCCAGCTGGGGAAAAAAAGAAATATTGAGGCAACCTACTAAGATGATATGCTGTCAAGTTCTTGTCTCTTTGAATACCAATATGAATGTGTATGAAACAGGTGTTTTGTCATCATCTTCAGTATCCTGCATCTCAGGCTTACTATGCAGCAAGAAAGTTAGYTGGAGTTATTGCTACAGTGTTTTGGCTACCTGTTGAGAGCATATCAGGAAGGAAATTTTTTATGAGAAAGTGTTTAAGACATTTGCAAAATCAGCAAAGTGATGATCATATTGCATCATTTCTCTTTTTTTGGTTTGTGAGTTGTGAAGCAGTTATTTCTCAATACATGTATCACCTGGATTTATGACGAGTGGAATCATAGGATGGGGGTATTACTAAGGACAGAATATCATCTGTTTACAAAAGGGGGGCTGTGATATATTGTCTACTTAAAAAGGAAAAGCATAACATCCCTGTCCCTGTGACTGAGAATGATTGACTGCTTTGTTTAATAGGTTCGATTTGCTGGTTATGAGCAATAAACCATCAATATGTATGTTCATGATAATGATAGTGTGCCTTTCTTACAGTATAAGTTATTCTGGTTCCCCTTGATGTCTTCTCTGAGCTGTTAAAAGTCTTACAAGGACCAGCAAAGTAGGCCTCCATTCCTTTGTCCCTTTAGTAGAAATTGGTATTAAAAAGCRTTTGAGTGTTGTTTCTGATGGTTGGTTTTTTGTGGTCTTTTTTTGAAGCCCTTCATGATGTGGATATATGTCAATGTTGCCCTCATTTTGTGGTGGGAAAGCAGTATAGAGAGGTTTTACAGAACATACCACTCATCAGCTGGCAGTGTTCTGATGCAGTTCATTCTAATAAAAATAYTTGAGCAAACTAAGGAGTCATATCTCCAGTGTATGATAGTTTAAAACAGTAGGATAGACAGACTTGCTGTGTTTTAGGTCCTTAAATTCCTTGCTATTGCCTACCTACCCTATAGTGCAGGTGGACAAGAGAAGGTAGGAGTATGAAATGAACTCGAGAAAGTCATAAAGATTTATGTAATGGCTTTTATTCTTTTTTGTAAGTTTTAAAATTGTAGAATCAAAGGAGAACTAGTGTGTTTAATTATTTCCAGTTGTATGATTTGAAAGGGAATGTTCACARCATCACACTGAAGTTGTTTGTATCTTGGAAGAAATGTTGTGAGGTCACTTAATTTTGATTGAGGCATCCTTTAATGCAGATGAGCACTGGTCTTAATGTGTGGAAAGTCCTGCAAAGAGGGACCCATCCGAATACAAACAAATAGGCTGCTTGGAGCAGGGGTCACCGATAGACCAGCACATTTCAAGCCAAGCTGTTTTGTTATCAGAGCTTAAAACTGCAAAGGATGAAAGCTTTGGCAATTRTGTGCTGGCATAATTACTCTTCTGMTRCWGTGTGTGAGTATTGATTTCCTGCTTTCTGAGAGCATCTACAGTTCCAGTTGTATTTGAGCAGGAATTACTGACCTATCAAACTCACTGTAGCAGAATATATATCTGTTACTTGTGTGGAATCTTCCTTTTCTCTCTGTRAAAGCTGTGGACCATTCCAAAAAGCTTCTCCAAGAAGTTTTCCTTTCAGTYCTGTAGATTTCCCTAATAGTGATGTATTGTCCAGGTGCTGCCTGTTGATGCAAAATGCCTGCATGTGCTGAGAGGGACCCTCTTTAGAAATCAATGACACCTCAAGCTTACTTAGATGGTRTGTGCTTAGGTCTGTTGAAAAAAGGAACAGGGACTATATCAAGATGTCAGCCAATACTTCACAGATCACTTCTAAGGGAAAGAAAAAAATTAATGGAAATAAATCAGTTCTTGTAGGCTTAAATCTGTTACATGGGAATTTACCTCAAAGCTGTTATTGAGTGATACTGCATCAGTATGTTAAAGGCTTTGGCTAGCCAAAATAGTTGCTTTGTCAAGTTCAGCCCTATTGTGTATTTAGATGTTAACACAGCTTTTAAGTCAGCTTGGCAGACCTWGATCAAACAAAAAGTGTTGCCAAGTATGTTAAAAATAGATCATATTAAGTTGTAAAAATAGGTACTTGAAGTAGTTGAACAGTGTTGAATCATCTGTGAATCTGCTTTTTCTTGTATAAATAGAATTGTAGCTTTTTAATAAATGCCTGGGGATAAGTTTGTTGTGGTTTGCATAAAAGGAACTCACCCGAAGTGTTYAGGGACATACACAGTATCATGTGCTTCTCTTCTGCTTTCAATGCTTTTCAGCTTCCTCAAATCCAGAAGTTATCAAGATTAGTTCTGTGTTGGATATAGCATCTCGGGTGGAAGAATATTACAGCAAAGGCTATGTTGTGGGAGCTGTTCATCCCATTMTGCTGCCAGTTGGACGGAGAAGGAATTTCCCTGCAAGTCACATGTATCGAGTGGTACTGTCCAGATTAAAATTAAGGTAACAGTAAAATAGTTTCAATACACTGATCCTTTACTTAACCCATTTGCAAGTGAATTGATCAACATGCATAACATATCAATTTGAAATGAGCACCTCAGATTAACAAATTAGAAATGTTTTTTTAATCAATGCTAAGCATACAGTAGGCTAATGTTTTCTTTGGCTTAGTAAATGTCCTAACAAAAATCCAGAGTGTAATATCCTCCATCTTAGAACCTGCAGCAAATAAAAGATTAACCGAAACACTAGGAGAGTAATAAGCTGCTTTAAATTATCTCATGTCTGCTTTTTCTTGGTTTTCAAAACGTGTATCTTTTCCCAGGGAAACATGGGAAATCATTGGAAATTATGGGAACATGGGAAATACTTTGTGAATTAACTTATCAAGGATAGTTTGGGGATTTTTCTTATTAAKAAGGAAGTCATCCTTCTGTGATCAGAGGTCGTACAAAAGCATTGTAATTACCCTGTGGTTTAAAAGCACGCATACAAAACAATGTTACCACTAGTTMCTTTGAATGCAAAGAAGATTACTTCTTATTTTGAATAACTAGAAAAGTGAATTTCTTACTGCATTAAAAACTGTCATGCTTCCCCCTCTCTCCTGAGTCCTCATCTGATGCACAGAGGTTTTTGCCTTTGAGGACTGGAAGGGTGTGAATTGGAAGCTGCCTCCCTGCCACTCCAGCAATGCTTTCATGAAATACATTCATTTGAGAGAAATTCTTAAACCCTTTGATTAAACAAGTGTTGTCCAGAATATTTGTAGCTCATATAGCTGTTATGAATTCATCTAAAAACAAGGTGAATGCTGTTCTTGTGGGCAAAAGGTTGAGTAAGAAAGTAGAATGCTTGCTCTGAAGCTGAGGCTTCCACGAGCTGATGCTGCCAGCATGAAGCTCCCWCAGTTTGCCTTATCCCTGTAGAAATGGCATCCTTTGGAAGTTGTTGTTTGAACCTTTAGGTCCTTGAATGGATGAAGGCTGAGACTCTGTAGCCTCCATGTGAAACTGGTGTATGTTCCCAGTTTCCTACCAGGTGCCATATGTAACAAGATTGGTTTTGCTGTAGGCAAATACACTTTTTCCAGTTACTATTTGGAAAGTCACCTTTTGTATTTGAATATGTCTCATTGATGTTCTTTTCTAAATGAAATGATTATATGAAGGAAGCATTAAATAAAATCCCATTATATTTTTGGCACTCACTTAAACGTCTGATGAATAACACAACTGGCTTTATATAAAAGATCAATATTATTCKATAACTTTAAATGCAAGTTAGAGTTTGTCAGCTTAAGTTTGAGAGATTTAAACCTTCTTTAACCCTCAGTGTTTTTGCCTTGTATTTGCCTATACTGTTTCATTTAACAGCTGCAGTTCTGCTTTAGTTACAAAAACTAAGCAGGAGGATGTTAACACTGTAAAAGGACCATTTCTATTCATAGTATGTTTTCTACAAAACTGAAGCTGCTTTTGTGTGTTTTGCATTATCAAAGATTTTTGCATTTATTTACTCTATCGGTAAAGCTCAATTTCCATCTCTCTGCATGGTCTTGAGATAAAATTCCTGTTAAATATTAATATTCTTATCCTGGCATTGAAACTCACAGTATTTGCCACTTTGTGTAAGAAACAGAACAAAACACCAAAACCCACTGAGTTCTAAAAAGTATGAAGAAGCATTGTCAGGATTTCATTCATAAYTATTCCAAAAGAAAAGAATTCTGTATGCAAGCATTTGCTCAAGTTAGCAGCAAACTCCTGACAAAGGCTGCTTTCTTTCTCTGTTCTAGCCAGAAGCATGCAGCACCCAGAGGACAAAGGCACCCCAGGCTGGTGATTGAGGAATGTCCTTTAACATATGAAACACTGACAAATGAAGTAGTGAAAGAACTGCTAGAAAAGGTAATGGACTTCTTTTCTGACTTCAGTGTTTTATTTCTGACATACATGTAAGTTCTATTTCATGGCTGTGTTTTTAGTTTTACGTTTATTTTATAGAAGCTACAAAACTTCTCTCAAAGTTAGAAAAGAGTAACTCTTTTTAATGTACGACTTAGTATCACTGTGAAGCTTTGGAAGATTGGCTGCTTACATTGTTGAAAGCAGAATCAGACCTGGTCACTCTTTGTAAAATGCTTGCATGATATCTRAAGTTTTATATTTTTTGTAAGTCCCTAAAAAGAAATGTTTTTTTTTTCATTCTTTAACAAAAAATACAACATGTATAGSAACTATACAAAATATTTACTTGGCACTGCTTTTGAAAACATKGTATAGTTAAAGTAAACTACTGGAATGCAAGTTACAGTTCTGGTTCCTTGGGTGTTTAACTTCCGCTGCAATATTGAAGACTTGCTGAAACAGGAAGCTGTTGTTATTTCAAGAGTTAGTGATAYCTTTTACATTAGTTCCCAAACAAGGTAGAAGAAAAAGCAGATTGGAGATGTGTAATGGTCTTTGAAATTTTAAGAGCTGTTTATATTTTTCTAAGTGGCTAGTTTTCACTTTTGCAGGTATTTCTAATTTAAAATGTGATTACATTATGCATTTATAAGCTATATGCCAATTTCCAGGTTGGTAGTGTAGTGTAGTGTACCAGACAAAGATTAGAAAATCGCACTTGAAATGAGCAGTGATGGAGTCTTGGGAGYATATCTGTTGCAGAAGTAGTATGTGAGAATAATTTGATTTTAAGATGCTCTGTTTTGAAAAGATAGAGCCATTAATCCAATAAAAACATCCTGCTTTTTTACAAAAATAAAAGATCTGAAACAGTAAGACTTTGTGGCATTTCATGAAAAAGATTATCATGTTGCCTGGTTTTCTCTTGTTAAATTTAGAACTGTTTTGGTTGTCCTTGAAGCAGGAGCTCTGTATATATAATCACATGATTGGCATATTGTATCATTGCTGTACATAAAAAATGACAGTAGAGAAACTGAAGTGTCACTGTCATGATATTAAAAGGGATTGCAATACCATCAGTCATTTGATTTTTACTCACTCGGGTGACTAAGAGTGAGTAAACTGAATAAAGATTCTTCTGTCCTTGCCCTCACTTAATCCTGTACTTCCCAAGTGATGTCTCCTTTCTGAGCTGAGGCTTCTGTATTTGCCTGGGAGGACTTTATTTCACAGGGAAGCTTGTAGCACAAGATGTCAGTGAGGTCACCTTCCTAAATGGCAGCATTCCTTAACCCAGGGAAAAATCCACCTCCAAGAACAGATATATAGCACAGGTGGCACAGATGTGGCAGTTGTGTATTGAGACTTAAGTGCAGAGAAAAAGACACCACTGTCTGAAAGAGTGAAGAGGGTTTTCATTGGCTTCTAGCTCCCTCCTTTCTCTGGTCCTCCAATATTCTCAGTAATACAGGAGCTGAGTAGCCCCAAAGGGAATCAGGGGCTAATGACTCATGCCACATGACAGAGATATTTCTATGGTATTGGAAGTCAGTATCTTTAGTGTGACTGGCATCACATATTTATTGCTCTACTATACTGCTTATCACTGCAAAACAGTGAATAAAACACTTTGGGATTGTTCTAAATAAAGGACTTTGTATACTCTGATGTCAGTACCAGTGTTGGCCACCTTTCTTGTCCTGACTCCAARCACATGCTGGAAAACTTCCATTTACTCTGAAGCAGAAGCAGCATCAAAGACAAGTCACCCTTCTGTAATACAATGTTATGCCTTTATGTCCTCAGCAGTTAAGCAGTTCATGTATGCACAAGATTTAAAGAAGAAAAGGTTCTGTGCAATTCTAAAATGACTTTGCAGCTAAATTTATGTTGTATTGCAGGTTAATGAAGCTGCTAAAAGAGGAAAGAAGTTTGTGGGATTTGTAACACAACATTTTCCTCAGCCTAAAGCCTGTAATGGAACAAGTGCAGATGGAAGTGCAGAGCTGGAATCAACACTGGGCAGAAGAAATAGGGAACACAGAAGAGAAAACTTTGATGAAAACTATAAAAACTGGAATGAAGGAACATTGAGCGGTCACTCATCTGAGAGTGGGATAGAGGAGGAAATGCATGGAGAAAGCAGACTGTTAGAGGATTCAGATTTCCAGTTTGGAAAAGATGTCAGCCTTCCTAAACCACGAAAAGGAGATGGTAATAAATGCTGCTTGTTTGTTGCAGAAATAAGGTATTTTATTGAGTTGTTGCGGTGTCACAAAAAAATGGAAGAAAAGCAGTTTCTGTTTTATCAAATACTGGTTTTGGAAGATGCCTCTACATCTGCATATGTAAATGCATGCATATTTCTAAAAAAGTTGCCAGTAAAAGCAGAAGAAATAGTTACCTTTCTGTTTTATGTATGTGAGCTGTGGTAATGTATTAAAATTAGTAAATGGAGTATTATAGCTGTACTGTCAGAATTCTAGTTTGTAATTTAAAGAAAAAGTGAAAACCACAAACCAACCCTTCAGAATCATCCATGGTGTAATTGTGATTTGAAACATGTTGCAAACATGTTGGTTTTTTCTAGATATGTGTATGTGCAGTAAAAATCCTTCCTTTTAGGAGGATGCAATGGTCATAAAATATTTACTGCAATGCMCATGTAGCTTTACTTAGTATTCAGTTATGTAGTGATTTCCAAGTATATGTTGTGATTTCAGTTGAGCCTGTTTCAAAGCTGACAAAGGAAGTCCCTTCCAGCTAGAGCCATAATTTTACATGCTTCCAGGCAACCCACATAATGTACAGCAAATAAATCCGTTCATAATGGATTCTTTCTGGTTAACGTGCCATCAAGAGGTGTCCTGAAAGAGATCACTTAAATTAATGCATTGACCATGAAATCAAAGACAATAATTGTTACAAAATGAATTTATTGGAGAAAAGGAAGCATTAGAAGTATAGGAAGGAAAAGCATAATTGAAAAAATGCTGGTGCTGTGATGGACAGCTTAGTTGTAGAAGAATGAGGTGCTTGGTGAAGTCTGTGTGAAAAATGGCCTGAAACATTGACTTCTGGTACTGAAACTCTAAGGCCTGCTGACTGCTAAGAGGAGAAGGTAAAAAGGAAGAAGTAATTGAAGTATGAGAACTAATGCAAGGCAGGATTTTGTGGAAAGCAGGCATCATGAAACCTTCATGTCAGGCTGTATTTTGACTTAATCAGCTCTTCCTGGATGAACCAGACATGTTTTGATTGCTCTCAAAAGCAACCTCTTCACTTTGCTGTAAAAGCAGCCTCTCCAGTTTAAAGACGTGAGAATAACAACTCTAAGCATTGAGGTAATCAATGTCCCTCTTATTTTTAACACTCAAGTAAAAGCAGTTCTCCAACAAGTGAGCCTTTGTAGCATAATGTGTTAAAGCTTAACTCTTACAGCCTGAAATAGTGGGTTTGCTATATGTAGCAGAATAGAAGTCCTGCAAGGAGGAATTGGACAACTCTTGCTTCTGTTCAGGAGATTCATTTGTGCAGACTGGTGTGACCAGGTAGATCAGCAGCCAGTGCACACCCTACGTGCAGTGTTGTCAGGAAACTTTCCAAAAAGCTTTAGCATGGATATGCCAGGCTTCTCTACACTAGTCAAATAAAAAATCACTGGAGTTCATAAGATAAAACTGGACATGTAACCACCTTTCTTAGTCTATGTTTTAAATAACCATTATTTTGAAAAATACTGCTGTTAATTTTCCAAGATGGTTTTACATGTGCGTAGGTATGTACTGCCAGTGTGGCACTTCCATTTACCACTGCTCAAAAGAGGCAAAACTTCATCCAAGTTATAGATTTGGGGTTTATAAGGTAGCAATTTTTACTGTTAGGTTGCTTTCTGGCCTCTTCTTTTAAATTTTGACTATAATACATTGCTTGCAGAGGTAAATTTCTGGTAGGTGTGACGAATTGAATAGTTGCATTGAGAAACTTTTTTTTTCCTGAAGAATGAGTGATCTCACTTCAATATATGGGAAAGGAAATTAAGGTTTGTCAGGATAAACACATCTGTTGTAATATGAGCACCTGTGAAAATGGTAAAACTAGATAGAGTCATTTCTTACTGAAAGTTCAAAATTTTCTTCTGAATTTGCATTATTCCAGGCACCTGATGTCAGTTACAGTGGGAGTGGTAATACTTCTCAAAACAGAGGGGTTCTTCTAAATACTGATTCAGATTCCTTAGAGGACAAATCCTACTTTGGGATTATATCTCTGTTTCTGGAGCATAGAGAGACTGGCTTCTTCAGTTGAATCGTCTAAGCCAAATTCCTTTGTTTTGACAGTGTGAGAACTTCTGTGTTTAGAGGTTGGTTTCCATTGATTTAGATTGCCTAATACTGGTGGGCAATCTGAGAAGATTTTTTTGGCAGCTGCTTTATGTTATTTCTCCACAGCAGTGCCACACGAGTGTATTTGTGCATTACACACTATCATTCTGTAACTTGCACCAGTGATTTCCTAAAATGCTATGCATCTCTTAGTTTTTAATGAGTACTTGTTTGTGACTGGCTTTGTTACAGCACTGTATTAATATCTAGATAGAAAAACAATTTGAGGATATGTTGGTTTTGTATCCTTAACTTTCACTGATCATCAGTTACTACAGGGAAATCCCAGTAGGCAACTAATTAGACTGGTACTTGACTTCAGAAAATAGTGGGTTAAAATCAGTACTGTACAAGGTATTCCCTTACATTTACAAACTTAGAGAATTGTCCTTTGTTTTTACAATTGCATATGGTTGTAGCCAGAATTTTCATGAGAGGCAGAAATTAAGCCTGCTTCCACTGGGATTTTCTTGGCCCTTGTGAGTTTTCCTTAGGCAAACCCCACCTACCTCAAGAGTCCAATGACAGTCCAAGTGTAGGAAGTTGACATTTTCCTCCTATCCCAAAGTGTGCCTCCCCTCACACCTTGTCCTGCATGTGTTTAGGTCTTAWGCAGAGCCATGTCAAGAAACAAGTATTAAAACTGTTGCTTAGAATTAGAARATTAYGTTAAAATAACTGGTTAGTAATGTTACTAATTTTGGAGCRCTGTCTTTGATGTTCACTCTYCCTTTCTCTCTCCTTAGACAAGCTRTATACAGTCTTCAAYGTTTTTGATGATGATTCTACCTGCTGGAGCTACCACGAAGGTGTTTTGTCTATGAAAGTAACAAGAAAGGGGCCAGTTGTTASTACACTGGAAGCAGACTGGCTAGAATTAACTTCATTTTATTATAAACAAGGATTGTCCTTAGTTGATTCTTTTGTGCACTGGGAAACTTCTAAAGGTGAGTACTGTCCCAGGATATCATGAAGATTTTSCTTGTTTACACAAAACTATGCCACTTGAAAAAAATTATGATTATATTTTGCTTCTTGATGTGAAGGTCAATATGTAAACATGTCCAGATAGATCTGTAACTGCCCAGAAAATCAATTACTCCCTTTTTAGGTTTCAGATTCTACTAATTGATAATAGATCAAGTAATAGAAAATTTACAAAGCAGGAAACTGGTATCACTTTATAACAGAATAACCTTTTATGCCAGTTCTTTTGGTTTGGTTTGTGCTTTCTCAAGGAAAAGACAAYGGGATGAAAAGTATTTAGAACTCTAAAACTCAGTTGCTGATAAAATGTGTAATTGCAGACTCATTTTTAAAAGCCAGAAGTTAAGTGTGCAAAAAATAGTAGGTAGCTACTGTTGTGCAGTTGCTTAAAAAAAAGTGAAGAAAATGGTAGTACCACAGTGTTAGGGGTACAGACCAAGACAAACYGATATGATTAAGCAAATCTGAAACAGGTATTTTAACAAATGTTGTTTGATAGCAGACCTACATTTTATACTGCACTAAGGTGATACTTTGTCTTTGGTTGGTGAGGTTCTTCTTGCTTGTACTAAGTTGAAAGTTGTTGGTGTTCCTTYAGAATTAATTATTGCAGTCCAGTATAAGTAAGCAAAACACAGGGTTGCAGTGGAGGGAAGTCTTGTCAAATRTTTGCTGAAAAGGTTTCAGGGACCTTGAACAGTTTTTGCAGTGCTCAGGCTGATTATCAAATGCAGTAGATAATTAATAATGTATTAAAGTGGCTTTCGTAAGTCATTTTGTTTGCTTCTCACACGTATTAAATGAGGAGGGTAAAATTCCTGTCAGTTGTTATATATACTATGTTGTAACACTTTTTTCTGATAATTCTTATTTTAAATAATATGCACTCATCATTCTCTTTGCAAGGCTTGTATTATTGAAGACCTTAAATTAAAAAAAATATGTAAAACATAAGATTTTTACAAGTTTTATTATGGTTCTTTAAAAACAAAAACCTTACACTAAAGCCAACTCTCCAATTTTCACTGCTCCCCATGGTTTTGAGTGTGAATCACTGTTTCTGTAGCTCTGCAATAAATTCAGTGACTGTCAGAGTCATGTAAGCTCATCAGCGTAGATTTACTTCTGATGGAATTTGGCAGCTAGTCCCCCTCAAACTTGTGCACATAAACAATCTGATGGCACTGTTTGTAGTAGTCGTGTTTTTTGCTGTGGAACTGTTATTCCTATTTATTTAAGTCATTGGAAGAAAAGAATTTTCCTCAGGCCAGGAGAGGTGAGAATTCAGTTTGTGTTTTTCAAGATAGTTTTTTTAGAGCTGGAAAAGAACTCTCTGGAGATCTGTTACAGTTGACTGAGGGGTGGTTTTGGCAGCTGTTGAAATTAATCTTTGCAGCTGTTGTCCAACAGCAGTTTTACAGTCTCCCCTTTCCCCATGGAGAGCCTGCCTGCTYTTCTCTGCATCAATAACTCCCCCATCTTTAATACCCAGGTAATAACATACMTCAGCCAGTATTGGAGGGGATTTAAAGCTGATATTTGGAGGATTACATCATTTTACTGTACAAATTTAGTTTGTTAGTCAGCTGTCGGRGTAAATCTCCACAAAAGGCTTCTCTGAGGCTATTAGGAGAAGCAAATCCAGAAAATGAATCAATATTTGATGCACAGCTTTAGTTTGGGCCAAACGGATGCTACCAGGCTTTGACATGTGAGTCAGGGAGTTGTGCTCTGACACTTCCTTCCCTTCAGGAATCTTCCTACAATTACTTGTTYCAGGCACTTCCTGTGGCCATTTATGTATTTAGCTGTAGTTAAGCTTTATGGTTCACTCATTTTATGCTCTCCCCCTCCACACCAAAAGTCACACTTTTTGTCAGGAAGACAATGTTGAAGTTAAAAAAAGAAAGGGTTGTGCCTGTGCTCTGCAGTGGGTATGTTGAATACAGGAAATTGGAATTCAGATTGGACTGTGGATGGAGTTAATGCTTTTCAAAAAATAGTTTATAATTCAATTTGTATTAAAAAAAAGGGATTTTAATAGTAAGTTGACATTCCAAGTTGTAACTAGATGCATAAATAACCACAAATTTCAGTTTGATRYAASATTTAATTTTATTTTAGAGGACTGKTCAATGAGGRAAWAAAAATCTTGYGTACATCTTGATAATCTATGAACCTAAAACTCTATGTTCACAGGGGATTATTTGCCCAAATCTTTAGAAGGATTATTTATCTATGAAGAAGAAGGTGCTGGGGTTCCAGGTTCTAACAGGAAAGGAAATGATGCAATAGTTGTTGAACAATGGACAGTCATTGAGGTAAATAGGTGATTATTTGGCAATGCTATTTCCTACTTGTATTTTTCTTTGTTTTTTCCTTTTGGATGCTTGTACCAGTGTTCCATAAACATTCAGGATGATTCCCTGAAGTCACCTGCATAGGCTTAAATAAAGCCATGAATCATAAAATGAAATCAGATTTGTGGGCATTGGTAAATGTGCATAAAAGAAATATGCCAGAGGGATTGTGGCCTGAAGCAACAAAGAAAATGTTTGGAGGATTTTGTGTGTGTTTTTCAGACCAATTTAGATGTAATTACAGCAAGTTCAGGTCGCATCAACAGTGTGAACTATTTTTAAATAAGAAGGAGGAGAAAATAACTAGAACTAGAAACAGAACAAGAGTAAACTGTTAATGAGTTAATTCAATATGGTATTGAGATATATATTTTTATAAATGTTTTACTGCTAGATATGAAAGACTTGGGTTTCCTAATAAATTTGTATTTACTCCTATAGTAAGATACAGCAAGAAAATTAGTTCAATTGTTCTTTGGAAATATTCTAATATTTTTGGATTATTGGTATCAATGGCATCTGAAAGCAGTTGTTGTTGGAGGATATTGAGGCCTTAATTTCAAAATATCCCATGATAGATACATTTACCAATGTGARAAAGAGCAACATTAAACTAAAAACTTGTATGTTTAAAAAAGACCACCCATAAAAAAAAACCAACTAAACCTTAAGTATGTAGCTAGATGAAATCCTTATTCTTCACGTGGTGGTGTAAGAGTGTAAATTTATCAACTGAGACACCTGATTATGGTGCTTAAAATGTTTTAAACTTGTCACTTTACTAAATTAGTGCCTAATGAGCAAGATGTGATTTGAATTAAATGTCTTGATGAGTCAGTGCTCATACCTAATGTTWATACATTCTGTTTTCCATGGATTTTGTAGTCTTGAACTTTTCAAGTTGTTTTCAGTTTGAAATCATGGATCTCCACCAAACAACAGCTTGATGTCATCTCAAAGAATTATCCCATTAAAAGTGAGAGGGGAGGTGGTATAATTGTRTAGAAATGCAAGTAAAACCTGTAGAGTCTCTTTACTACTTTTTATAATTATTAATGTAGGGGTGTGAAATTAAAACAGATTATGGACCTCTGTTGCACACGCTGGCTGAGTTTGGATGGCTCCTGACCTGTGTCCTGCCTACACCAATTGTACGACATGACAGGTACCCAAACTATGGATTACTGCATTTTTGGTGTCTATGTCTGAAAATTATCAAATAATTACTTGCAGATTTAAATGTAAAAGGAAGAAAAATGGYTGCTGATGTTAAATGTAAGTAAAGCTTGAGATGTAGGTAGCATTTTTGTGGAGTGTTTTACCTCATTGTCTTAGGATGAATACATTGTGCAAACCTAAACATGGAAGATTTTATTTAGAAAACTTTTTATTACATACACAGTCCAGAGCACTGGGATTAGTCATGCTTCAACTGGGAACAAGTGTGAAATGTTTCACTAGTYTAGGACCTTGGTGAATGACTGATTTAGGTTGTGGAAAAAGTCATGCTGTCACAAGACCCTTCTGGAGTATTTATGGCAAATTAGGGCTGAGAATGTGCTAATCCATCAAGTTTCAGGGTGGTTTCTCTTCTTTTAATATAGACTTTATGGTTCACCTGAAATATAGTACCAGACTACTGGATTTCAGGTCTCTGGTTGTAATACTTACTGAGATGAGTGGTGTGACAGCTCTTCTTATATAGGAAAGTAAATTGCAGACCTGGATTCCCCATAAGGTTCCAGGCTTTCTTTCTTTTTTTTTTTAAGAACTCTCCCAAAAATGCACCGGGGCTTTCCTTGTATATCAAGCTAAAAAATGGTAAATGAAACTTTAGACTAAGTGCTCTTARTGCTGCTCTTCTCTCACCTTTTTTTTGTTGTTGTTCTTGGGTTTTTGTTTAAAGTTCTCTGCCCATTAGATTAAGATTGCCAAACTTCAAAAGCAAACAAATGTACTGAGGCATGGCTTAGGGTTGATTAACAGCTGTGGAAAGAGTGGATGACTTCAGTCATCTTTGGATCCCAGACCTCACTGTGTTAAATCAAGACAGCATGAAAAAGATGTGAATGAAAGATCCTAAGAAGGCTGCTGCAAGAAAGTGAAGTTCTGTTCAAGTGATTTGACATAATTAAATCAACTCACACATGTAAGAAGGAGGCTTTTTTGGTCAGGATATAGGTGTTGAGGTTTTTTTGGCAGTGTGTTTTCTAATAGTTGATTTTAACCAACTGATTAAATGCAGCCAAAAGAAGTTGTGGTACAGTATGGTGTGTTCTGTTGCTTTAATTTTTTTAGGGTCTCTTTTTTTGTTTTCCTCTGGAAGAAGAAGTGGTTTTCAGAATATGAAACAAATTGTAATTCTTCAATTTCTTCAGTAGTTTTGTAGTCATCATTTAATATGGTGACTTAAAAGGCTATATGAAATACTGGGCCTGGTTTTCATAAACGGCTTAAATTTTGGCTAAATCTTAGAGCTTGAGAGAAAGTCTTCAGAATCTGAGTCTAATCTTTGAAGAATGTCCATGAAGAATGAGAGAGAKATTTTAGTAGTCATGGTGTGTTCTGAGTCATAGGATGATAGAATTTTGAACTTCCAACCTCTTGTGTCCCACAAGCAGTGTAACTGAGCCCATCCCCATAGGATTTGGACAAGAAGGGTCAGGAATGTCTGAGCAGCTGCTGAGTGATGCTCTGGGAGTGTCAGTCTGTGCTTGCAGCAGAACAAATGGTGCTGGTTTGTACCTCCACAGATCACAGAGCAAAGGCAGGGCCAATTRAAAGAGGCAAGTGCTGTAAGGAAAAAGAAATAGTGCTGTAGGAAGCATTAGCAGCTGGGTTAGACTGGAGCTGTTCCTTGAATTAGTGAAAATACAGCAGGAAGATATTTAGGCTGTGCTCGATGGCTGAAGTAGTGCTGTAACCCAAATGTGAAACAACCAGTCCATTAACAGCAGTGCTCGTGCTAAAGGGGGTTATACCCTGGCTAAATCTGAAACCAGATTCATTTTSTATCCAATCCACTCAGACTAATAAAAACCATTTGTTTTTTGGCCTAAATGGTTGAGTAGGAGTCTCTATGAATTGTCTAATGCTTGTTATCCCACTGTGGCTTGTGAGTTACTCTTGGAAGAAATAGGATGAATCATGTTTTCTGTATCTCATATACAGCAATTCAATTTTCTTTTTAAAAAGTACAAAAGCTTTTGAAGAAGAATTCCTAATTAGGAATTGAGAATTCACAAGAGTCAGAAAATTAATATCATCTTGTTCTGATAGGCTAAGTAGTGATTGTTAGCTGCTATTTTTAGGCATTGATGTTGATATTTAAGGAAGAGAAGAAATTCCTGGATGGTTACTGAGTGTCTGATATGAAAGATGCCTTCACTGTAGTGGTTGTGGGTTATCCTAGGAATGTGAGCTAAAAGTCTTAATAAAGAAGGACACTTTATGCTGTTCAACAGTTGGGGGTTTTTTTCCCAGACTAGGAACTCTGACCWCAAAACCCAGCCTGAATATTAACAGGTTTTAGAAACACTGAAAAAACCAAAATGAGCAACRTTTTGGGATGATCTGAAAAATACCATGTTTTCATATTTATCTTTCAACTACAATTTGTACATAGTATTTAAAGAAAGTTTTGTCTGTTATCCCCAKTTTTGCTTACTGTAGTACTTTACCTTATTCCATCTTCCTTTTGTCCTAATTTATTGCAAAACTTTGCCTTATCTCAGATCTTTTGTGATCTGTTCTCAGGCATGGAGAGCAAAATCTCMAGACACTGCTTGCTTGCAGATGAAAAGTGTAGCCAACACCAGTTCTGGGTGTGATGGGGCTGTCATGCCCTGGTGTGTTCCTTTYCAGCTTTTTGCATGGTTAGGATTGGAAATAGTTTAAAAAAAACATCAGGCTGTCATGTCTGTTCCTGTGTGGGTTTGTAGTTTTTCATTTTTTTTTTATAAATCTTACTCTCAAATGTCCTGATGTGTGAAGTATTCTGAGAGCTGAATGTCATGGGATAGCAATCTGGAGACCTGTTTACTCCTTTATCTCCTGCCTCAACAGCTAAATTATGTTGGATGCAGGAAACATTTCCTTGAGAAAAGTTGCCTTTCTTGAAACATGCTCAGTGGTGATTTTGTTCAGCATGGTTTGAAAAATAAGCATTGTGGATCTTGGGTTTGTTTCTGACAGATTATAGATTGCGTAGAAGTTGCCCTCTTCTAACAGTGACTTTTTTTTCTCCAGGAATGTGAGGAAAAAAGCATTAAAAAATGCATGTGATGCAATGTTTGTTGTATACATCCATGTTGGGTATTTAAACTGTGTCAGGGAGTCAATAAAGACATTTWYWGWYTRMWKWMWKYARWCWRWARAAGRATCCCAGACCRATCCACAAAAATRTTATTGACTGAAGGAACCTTCTGCATTATAGACAAGTTTCACYTTATTTGTAGATTTCTTCAAGACAAGACTTTGATAGTAATTATGCCAAGCTGAGAAAATAAATAGCAAAAATAAAATTATTAATTCTTTTAGGAGCTAAATCTAGTGAGTATCTAGAAAATACTTTGCTTGTAAACTAGTGCTTCTGCAGTTTCTAGTGTGGTATTAYCATGAGTTTGTAGAAGCTCATACATGTTTGTGGTTGAAAATTAGAATTATTTCTGTTATTTCTTAAATTTAGCATTAAATAGATCCTTAAAGCCAGGACATTTAATATCCTAAGCTGGCATCTGTCTCATAACTTAAAATCTAGATGCTGTGTAGTTCCAAAGGAATGCCAAGCTTTTTTTCTGAGAAATGAAAAAAAAATGCTGAATTGATGGAAATAATGAGTTTATCTTATTCCTTTTTGTTAATTTTAAAGAAAATTTTGTCTAATGTCTATTTGAAGTGCTTTGTATATCAGATGTTCATGCATTAGAAAAATAGGTGTGTAAAAATSAGAGCCAGTGGCAGTACTACTGAGCTTTTAGCTTGATGGTTGTTCTGGAGGACTTAGACATGTAAGAGGACACAGTTTCTGCCCATACAGCATAAGCAGGCAAACAAATTGCTGGTGTTTCAACAAAAGAGTCTCTGTTGCTCTTCACCACTCTTAAAAGCAGAGACAGGAAAAAGGCTTCAGCAGCCTTACTCTGCAGTGACCTTTATTTCCTTTCACTGATTACTGTAGTCCCTGAAAATGGGTAAASCAAACTATGGCCATGCAGTGCAAAAAAAACACTGACTCTGTRCTTATTAATTTATCATGGCTCACTACTTAATCTATGTTTTCAAAATGCCCTGACTTATGAGGCAAAGAGGGAATGTAGAAATGTGAGGGAAACTATGGAGCTTCCCTTGCTCTAAGYACTTTTTCTCATTTAAATTCTGTGGAAATCCCACTGTCATTGAGTCCTTTGTGAATTGAGCTCATAGCAGCTTTGTCGTGTGCRGCATTTTAATAAGGTCAGACTTAGAAAATTGTTCATTTACTTCTTGTCTACTCACCATCATGTCCTTTTTCTGTTCTAGTAGAATTTGTACAAGCTGTAGCTTAATGTTTGGGTTTTTTTCTTTTCTCTGAAGGAATGCAGACACTGTTACAAAATAAGCTGTAGGCTCTTCCCCATGCCAGGGGCTGTGCTCAGTCTTGTTGCTTAAAGAGACATTTTTCAGTTGATCAAAAGAGACATAACTGAGGCACAGAGAAATACCTAGCCAAGTGGAATAAGGTTGCAGGATTGCTGATTTCCTTGTCATGACATAAAATCTAAACACTTTTTCTTTTAATGAATGTAAATAGTGAGGTAAGGACTCCTGGAACAGGAAACCTTGTTAAGCTTTAAGGAAATGAATTAATTTGTTCTCCTGCATTCTTGTTTTTCCCACAAACTGGAATTCTRCTTCTCTTKTCTCATCTAAGGAAGACATGCAAAGATATGTTGTGACCTGAGTTCAGCTGGAAAGAAGGATTGTGAGGCAGCAAACACAATCAGAAACACTTCATCATGAACTATTGATCTGAGTAGYTGTCTATGCAGGGAATAGTACTGTTTGTGTACTTTTTCAGAGCTTACTTCCAGAAGCTTTACTAAGACAGGCTGTTAACAAGCTCTTCTGAGCTCATAGCAACAGTTCTAATCCCTGTTTTYTCTTAAATGTTAAATTGTTAAATTTATGTTAAATGCAGAATACAAAATAATGTTAAATACAAAATAATTTTCAGTCATGAAATGTGCATCAGTTAACTTCATGTGTGTGGTTGTTAACCTTGTGACATACCCATACTGAAGTAAAAGCTTACGTTGTTTTAATAGTTCTTTCTGTAATGTCATGCATAATACAGGGTTTGTTTTTTTTTTATAGAATTAGTAGAATCATAAATACTTCAAGTGAACTCACATCTTATGGTGCTTCTATTTTGCTACTTCTGTTTAATGCACTCTTAAATCTGTGGTCACCCTACATGTTCAAATATCTTACTGAATACTGCCCAGAAGCAGCTGGGGAAGAAGAGCTTTTAAAAATGTGGTCCTGATATTTAGAAGAGTACAGGAATTTTTTTGAACCTTTGCATTTGAGCATTCTGGTCTTGAAATTGTTTCAGTGGCATGGGGTTGGGCTTGGTATTATATATGCTATCAATGTGGTGACMTGTATTTGTGGTGCAAAGGTGATGAAAATACAGTCACAGAGAGAATGTATTTATAAAACATTATATCAGTAAAATCTGATTTGGTCTTGAATAGCTTCACCTTRTCATGTTTATTTTTCTACAAGTATTCCCTTTTGGAAAAAAACTGCAGCACCTGTGCTTTGTCTACCACACTGATATTAGCCTCTGTAAAAGTTCCAGGACTGCAGTTAGTCTTTTATTTGTTCCCCTTYTTTGTTTTTTCTCTCTAAAATATAATTTTGTCCTACCTATGCTGGTGCCTCCCTTGTGCAAAACAGCCAGTATCTTTTATCTCATTCTTGATGTAGAACTTAGTAAAATTGAGCTGAATCCCTTTMTCCATAGGTGATGAGGCAGCAAGCTTATCCTACTGTGTCAGATGACATTTTAYAGCAACTTTTATTTAGCAGTGAAGAATGTTAATTCTCGAGTCTCATAGCACAAAGTATTGAGATATTTCTTGAAGCTATGGATTTATTAAGATTGGGTTGTTGTGACATTAATAGGTAATAATATGTTGCAGTATATTTAACAGTGAAGATAAAGTTTTTTAAAAAAAACTTGGGAAGGTTTGCTTCAGACATAAATGTGCATAACTTGGATTAGAAATAAGAGCTCTGATATTTAAACTTTCAAGAACATGCATTTTAATTAATTCCAGTAATGGTAATACAAGTTCTGGTCTGTCCATATTTTCATGTCCTTCACCTTAACCTAGTTTTATGCTTCTATTTTTTTTAACATCCTTATAGAACTGTTGAGGGTGTTTACATTATGCAAGTGAACTCCGTAGTGCTCTGTAGCCTATGCTCTCCTCACTCATGGAYKTACACTCAYCTTAAAGTTGTCTTTAAATATGTTAGTGACATTTAATGCCTCTAAAAAAATGGAAACTATTTTCTTTAAATTGTAGTGAAGGAAATCTGGCCACAAAGCAAGTAATTTTTCTTCAGAGACCTGTTATGTGGAGTTCTGCTGTCCAGACACCAGAGGTGAGTAACACATTTGTGRTATTAATATAAAAAAATAGTGCTTCTCATAATGGTAAGATACAGAAAGAAACTAGACTTCAGAAATAATAGGGGGAAAAAAATGGCAGAACAGGGTTTCCCCTCAAACAAGTTCAAGCAGATGTTTCTTGCAGCTGGATCATGTTATTTTTTTTTTCCCTCTGCTGTTGCCTCTTAGCTTAAGCCATGGAGAAAAGCATAAGCATGCTAAAAGTCTGTTTTGTGCTAAGGAATTATTGTGTGTCAGGTGAATGAGGCTGGCTATGCTGTATTTCCTTGGAAATCTTTAGGGAGTCTGAAAAGTTCTGATCAAAATCCTGCATCTCTTGTGCATGAAACAGAAATCTGTTTTGACCTTCAAAATGTCTGCTCTCACACTTTTAGCAGAAAGAAGCGTTAAGCTGTGCTGTAAGGGATACTCTAACCTGCAGGTTATCTGGGTGAAGAGCTGTTGTTGCATGAAAATGTGTGACAGAGAAAAAGAGGATTTAAAATTCCTGCAGCTGAACCTCAACTCCTTGTCCCTTTTGAGTGAAGCTCCCAGAACAGTGCATGTAGCAAGTGCTTTGAGTATTAAATAACTGCAAGTGCTTTGAGTATTAAATAACTGAGTCCCCACATTCTGCTCAGTGTCACAGCAGTTACTGCACATGCACAGACTGCAGTAAAACCTGCTGTGGCCAGAGAAACATCAACCACTGATGGGCTTTTCTTTGCCAGGATTTTTGACATCCTGTGATGGCTTTCAACTTTTTGTTCTTTCTGGCTTTCAATTTTCATTGTTTTAGTCTTTCTCTATTTAACACGTTTTTCCTGTGATAATCTTAAGCAGTTAGGAAAGCTGTGAATGTTTTCACTCATGTCCAGCACCAGGGTAGGAACTTTACAGACTCATTCATGGCAGTATGTATTTTATGGCAGTGATACCTAGCTGCTTACATATAAATGCTTCCATGAGTCTCTAAATTTCTTGCATTTGTAGTTGATCTTCCTCTGTAACTTTTACTGTCTGTTCAGTGTGTTGCCATCATCTGTGTTTTCCTTTGTGTAGTGTTTCTAAAATACTCTCTTCCTTTTTTTGTTCTTCTCCAGGCTTCTGCTTATCTCCAGCCTAACTTCCTTCTCACTGTATCCCCTGATGATTGGTATTTCCATGCTGGGAAGAACTGCCTTTAGCATGCACAGTTCAAGTCCTGTTTTATTGTTTTGGTCTCCCCCACTGTCTCAATTCCAGCTAGTTCTTGTACACTGTAATTTATTTCATTTACAGAATTGGAGCTTTTGCTTTTTTTCTCTGCAGTGTTCTGTGTAGTCTCCTTTGCCAGTGTCTTAATCTCTCTCCATTCATATCCTCTTCTAAATTCTGCCAATGGCTTTTTTTTCCCTAATCACCCTCTGTGTAGAATGCATCTCCAGCTTTAGCTTTAAAACCTTCTGRCCTCTCTCATGTGCCTGACTTGGTAGTCTTTACTTTCTTTACTAATACATTTCTGAAAGTATGTTTTGGACTMCAATTTTTGATAGCAGTACTGTAAACATATTAAACAGTATCATCTCAGTCATAAAATAAAATAATGCTTTTTCTGCTACTTCTTCATAATACTCTGTGTATAATAAGGGAATGCACTCCTGATATGAGTACTTTTCCCTTGGTATAAGGCATAATTTTACTTTTAACTATGTGTCTCTTAAAAGTGTAACTGTATGTCACAAGTTGGATTCAGACAAGAGATGTAATACAAACCAGTTCTGTAAAAACATTCAGTCTGAGGAACTGATGAGCCTTTGAGACATGGCTTAAATTAAAAATAGGAAGCATTATGCTCACTGTTTAAATTCTTTGGCCCTGTTGTGGGGTGATGAGCGGCTTTGGTTTATACAAACACAATGTTTTGTAGTTGTTGTTTTAATTTGTTGTGATAAAAACCTTTGACTTAAGCATTAAACATACTCCAAAAGTAAACAAGAAATAGCTGATTTGTAGCCATTTACATCAGGATTTCTGTGTTTAAAATCTGYGCAAAATGTGCTTTTTCAGTGCCAGTGAATGTTTTATTTCTCTACCAGGAAATTTCAGTATGCTGAGGTCATTTAGCATGGGATAAATAGGTAACTGGGGCTGAAGCTGAAACGTTTAGCAGTTATATTTTCCTTCTGTTTTGCCAATTACATTGGTTTTCCCCTACATTTTAATCTCTTTACTTAATTGCTTTTTTTRCCCAAGTGTTTKCTAGTTTTGCATTGATTACTTAGATTTCARGTGTAAAACAAGCTACTAAAACTTGAAAACATTCCCTTTTGCTCTAGTAACTTCAACATTTGGTGGGGGTTGGGGCTTTTTTGGTTAGGGTTTTTAATTTTGGTTGGTTTGTTTTTGTGGAGTTCTTTTTGTTTCCTGTAAATTTTATTTAAAATGTCCTCTGGACACTAACACAGCTGTACGGCTTTATCAAACCTTGTAAACTTTTTTGTAAAAACATTTAATTCCTGTGATTGTGTATTGTTGGTCATGGCATCTTCCTTTTCATTTGTTCTGTGTATCTGTTCACTGATGTTCATATTACATTAAAGCTGCTGTTAAAAAAATCCTCACGTCCACAGCTTAGGATGTTTTGGAAACACAGAAATATTGCAGATACCCAAAGTTTAAGTTAAAAAATAAATTGCATCAACTTACGATTTTTTAAGCAGGCATTTAGTATCTTTGCAACTCAAATACCTTAAGAAGAGTGGTTCTACCAAGGCTCTTTCATTACTGAGCTAAGAGAGCAGCCTCACCCATGGCCATGGCAGGAGCTTTGCCCCTAGGCAGGTTCAGCTGTTGGATCTCTGACTTAAAATGGCCACATCAGCTATTGAGTGCTTTCTGTACCCAGGATTTCCTCTTTTTGATTGTTGTGTTGAAGTCAGCATTGCCATTTCTAARGGAAGCTTTGCTTTGGTGAGGATTGAGGAGAAATGTCACCCCCACCACCCCGTACCTGGTCTCTTAATCCCACAGGATCCCTTTTCTGGGGATGGAGTGCTRTGTCCTCACAGCTCATCTCTCTGCCCTCTTGTATATTTGTGGGGTAGTGTTATGGTCTGGCTCATGATTTATGGAATAGCTCAAAAGTTTCTTGGGTTACAAGGGCTGTACTATCTCAGTGGGGCTCTTGTTTATCCCATACCATTTGCTTTTCTAAGAAAAATGTTTAGAGGATGAGATGCAAGATTGAACCATTCAGTGTTTGAGGGGTTTGGGTTTTCTTTCTCTTTATTTCCCTTGAGCAGACTTTTTCATTTTCTTACTGTGGCATCCAGGCAAAACTTATTTCCTTCTGTTTCTCCTCAGGCARTGCTATTTCCCTTTAGTCTAATTTGCCAGTGTCCCCTGTAACAGCTTTCCTAAATATGTTTCCTTTGGTTACATGGGCTATTGTTTTTACTGTTTTAAAAGGATTTGAGAAAAAAACTTAGCAATGTACAGAAGAGGGACACAAACTTGCCAAAGCATAGTAAAAGTCTGTGGAGTGTTTTTGTTGTTAAGGTGCTTGCACTGTGTCTGTTACTTTTCTTGCTGACATTGGCAATCATCACTTCAGCGAGAAAGATATCAGGCAATCCCAAAATAATGTCAGACTGTATTTATGCTGAGTTCCTCCTATGCAAGGACTCTGTAGATCCCATTTTAAATGGCTGTGCAGAACAGCCACTGACTTGTAACTGCATAGATATACCATGGGAACTGTAATTGCCTCCTCAGATAATGCACATTTGAGAATTGCACTCAGTGTTAAAATGCAGCTCTCACTAAATCTGTCCATGACTCATTGCTGAGTGTTTGGCTGAATTGTTTTTCCCCTWAATACACTAACATTTCAATATCCTCTTGTATTTCAGAGGAAATCCTTAAGACAAGTGACTGGGGAGGAAAAAGGCAAAGTGTCCAGCAGAAGTGTTGGATCAGACACAGCKACTTCTTGCCCTGTACAAACTGGACAACCACCTCATGAGTTTCACCTRTCTCCTTCTAAACAATGTTGGATCAAGGAGGGATCTTCCCATTATGGAGGCTTTCCAGGATTCAGTAGCAGTGATGGAGTATTAAGGGAACTGGATGATGGACAATTTGACCAGGAAGATGGAGTCACTCAGGTCACATGCATGTGATAAAGTAAGTAACTGCATCAAATGGACATGTACATAAATCACATAAATGGATTTTTTTTTTAAATTACACTACTTTGAATGCATTGGTATAATCCTATGACTTTTGAGAAACTYCCTTTGTGTTTTTGTCATTTTCCTTGTTGTGTTAATCCTACTGTAGTAATAATACTACTGCAAAATAATTTTTCTGTCTTTAATAGTTATAACTATATGACTTGGGTGCTCTGCTAACTTGTTAATGCTTTTGATAAGCAAGGAAGCAAAAGCTGCAAAACAGTGACAGTTTGGATTGTGTGAGAGAGAAAGGAATGAGGATGTTTAGAATTTTCCACAAGCTGGAGGAATGTTTTTGAGCTTGGTTGTTTTGCTGTTCAGATTTTTTTTAAGGATGTTGTAAATATTGGTGGGAAAAAATTAACTGTCTGGCTGTTGTTAAGTTTTAATGTAATTTTCACTTTATTTGCCTTGTATAAGTTCAGAAGCCTTGAGAAATTTTAAGTGTTACACTAGAGAGTTAATAATTTGAGCTATTATTATTCAGGCTTGGTATGGACAGATAATCTCAGGAGGCTGTAGGCAGATGCTCCTGGAATACAGCTTCACCTGTGCAGTTTTTACAGGGTTCCTTGTACATGTAAGCCAGGAGCTTATGGCTTGTATTATAATGATGTGTTCATAGTACTCTTGTGAGTGGAAATCAAGAGCTGCTCATCCCCCAAAAGGTCACTTGCAGTCTGTGAACAAGGAGTTTGAGAAGCTCCCTAAGAAGCACAATGATGCWGCTAATGCATAGGAGGGGGATGTAGACTAAACTTCATAGGCAATATTAGATCGATGTATATATAAAAATGGCTCAGCTAAATGTATCTCACACTGGATAAAGTGTATTGAGCTGCATCAAATACCAGACATGATATTGGGAGGAAAGGATCCAGTTGCTGTGCTTTCATCCTTACTGTGGGGAGGAGCTGCTTGCATTAATGCTGGCAAGGTTCTTTGGGGGAGAGGAACACACAGCAATTGCTTTTATTTATTGCTGTCTGGAAACTGTATTTTGAAGGGGAGAGGCTGAATAAAAATGCRTCTCCAGAAGGTAATTGTAAATACAATTTTTTTGCATTTAGTTTTAGAAGCAAAAAAAAAAAATACAAATGCTTATCCATCTTTAAGCTAGTGCAAAATAATTGAGTCAAAATGAGAAGTCAGAACAGAACTGAGCAAATGTATTCATAACTCTATTTGTCAATGTTTGCAGTACAGCTCATGCATCATCCAGGGATTTTGATGCCTGTCTTTGTTGTGCTGCAAACATGGAGAGATGTTATGAATCATTTACTTACAACACCCTGTTCCCCATGGATGGCATCCCACCAGCTACTGTGGGACTCTGCCTAATCCACAGTGGGAGATACTGGCACTAAATGGAGTGGACAGATTGATGCAGGGACAGGAGCACCAACAATTAACTCCAGATAAGCACCCCAGGATATGACCAGGATAATGGAGGTTCAACTGCAGTCTCAGAGCTGTGCAGAAAGAGCATGAGCAGCAGCTGCTTATTGCAGTAAGCAAAACTAACTCATGCAGGAAARAAGTTTATAGGGCAGGGGGTAGGAGGAAAACCCATTCTACTGACTKGATTATCATAGGGGGAGCTTGAAATAATACTGCTTTGGAGCTGCTTCCTGATTTGCCTATGAAATTCTTACAGGCAGGCTTATTTTTTTTTCTTTAGAAGAGCAACTCTCTTTAGCAGGTTTGGGGCTTTTCTTCCAAAACAATCTACAGCTCTGGAGGTCTGGCTTCAACTTTTCCATTGCTTACTGTGTGGAGTTSTGGGAGCACCCCAAATAGGAGGCACAGTAAGAAACCCTTTCTTGCAAAGGCTCTTCTCCCAGCTTTCCCACCAGCAGCTCAAGGTCAGACATGTGGATCCTTGTGTTCATTCCCTGTCTGGGGGCACCATGGGGATGAAGATSCCCTCCTGTGACAGGGACAGTGCTGGGCTGGGTGTCCCCACAGCCTGCCCCAAGTGCTGCTTTGTCTTGTGGCCACTRTGTGGGGAGCACTGGGCATGGTCACAGGCAGCAGGGATTTCCTCCATGGGACTTGGATGGAAAAGAAATATGAAAATACAAGCTACATCTGTCTCTGGCAGAAAGCCAGGTARCTCTAGCGTTAAAAATGGAGTAACAGCTGGTCTCATGCAACTTGGAATGTCACTCTGCTTCTAGAAGTATTTTTTATACGCTGTACAAAACTCGTGTGTAATTTTTACTATTGGTCTTTTTCCATACAAGTTAAATCTGTAAAATGAGCAAAAATTGGTCAAAACTCAAATTCTGAATATTTTCAGTTAGAGTTTTTAAAGTATATCAAAGAAATTGCCTTTTATAATGCACTATCCTTGTTTAAGATAGTTAACATTAGTGAATCAAAAAAAAAAATACTGAACTACTTAACTAAGTTACAAAGGATAAAATAGTAAATTTAACACAGTTTCTCTTTCTAGAATGCATTCTTTGGATAAAATGAATAATTTAACTTTTAACAGGTGATATGGGAAGATCTCAGTTGAAAGTGCAGAAAATGCAAGTAAAATATATCTTTCTAAAAGAAATTTTCTTCTTACRATTAATAAGATGTGCACAAGGGAGACTGTTTTGGAACTAGGGTAGAAAATTGAATGTGCCTKAGATGTCCACAGGTACTCTAGAATATCATTTTCAGCAAGAAAGGCTTTTTTGAAAGTTAAATAAAGCCATATTCTTTTTCAGTAGCCCTTGGTTCTAACTGTGCTTTAGTCCTTACTCATGAGTMCCACAGGTGTTGACAGAGCTGCAAACTTACGAATTTCTTTGTCTTTGTAATTTCAGTATAACTACACTAAATTGTTTCCTCTAAACCCACTCAGCAATTCCTGCATTTTTAAGGACAGCTGGGTTTTTTAATGTCATTTGTCTCACACTRTGAAAGTTGCCTGTGCTGTCAAAATACTAATTTTAATTGCTTGYTTTTGAAAGTCAGAGCAAGTTTCTTGCTCAGCCTGTATGAAGACAGTGCAAGAATCACTGACTTGATGCACCCGACCACCTATCTTCTTAAGGCATGGATGCTGAAACTGAAAAAATTGMAAATGCTTCTAAAATGAACTATGGAAAATCTTCTGGTTTGTTCTTTGTAGTTAATTCTGAAAAACAATTCTTTATGACTTGGATGAGTGGAAAGGGGAGGGTGCATTTTGGGTGCAAATTTGATTTTAGATACTCATCACCTGTCTGACACAAACCAGAGCATTAAGCTTTGCCTTTACTACTGTGGTGACCAGCACTGTCCATTAAGTAATGCAGGATTGTAAATGAGAAGACTTTGGTCAGAGTAGCTGGCAAAACTTTTTGGTAAGCTTGGATTGTGTGTGTATATACACACACTGCTCAGTTTTCATTTTACCAGAATGTGTTTAACTTTTTATTGAAAGAATTGCAAATTAAACTTAAAGCATGGGTGCATTCTCTAACAAAAAAGTAAGCACACTTCTTTAGTCAGTAACAGGACTTCAGTCAGGAGCCTGTGTGTTTGAAATGTAGTAGGGAAACCCTTTTCCTGATTGTGACAACAGAAATGCTCTGCAGCTATTAGAAGGCAGCCAGTACTGTTCATGAACCTCTGCAAAAGACTGTTTATACTTTCTGATGCTTAAATTGTTTGGAGAGGAAGTAGTTTTCTAATGTTTACAAACAGGAAGAAACTCTCCACAGTTATATATTTTGTACTCATAACTGTCTGAACAGTTTATTTACCTGGTCAACTGTAATAAATGGCTCCTTCACTTGTTTGTGGTCTGTAAAGCATTTTCTTTTGGTATAGGTTCAGATCTTTTCYATAGTTCWTATAGGAAGGTTCTCACCATTAGAAGTACTTACCAAATCAGTTACCARTTTGTCTCACACTGAAACTAACTGGGTTAGATCAATGTATACCTTGCCTAAGAAAGCTAGAATTATCTTTTTGCAGTCCTGTCTGTATATCAAAACCTGATGASAGTTAATGCCATCTGGTAAAAGCTCAGTAGGTTTTCTTGTTTGTAGTATATTAATCTCTTGAAGGTAAAAGTTGGAGATTGCTTCCTTGACAATTCCCTGTGGCTTAACACCAAGGCTGATGTGTTGGAAGATAWGCTAAGCCAAAGGTGGGGAAAAACYCCAGTGATGAAGAAGTGATCWGACCATGAGTGTTTRCTTACAGCCTTTGTGTCTGTGACACACAGTCATCATGTGCTCATTTTGTATCTGGAGGGCCTTCTTCTAGACTTCCCATATTTTAACTGTAGAACCAGCATGTTATGATTTGAGGGRTGTATAAATTTCAAGTCTGACTTACACGTTTGCTAATGAGTATGGTATTTCTCTACTTCTGAATGAAGAAMTACAACTTGACTGGAGCACACCTTATAGCAGATAGGGGAGCACCCAAGGGTCTGTTGGAARCAGTTCTGTGTTCTCAGACGACATGAAAAATGAGAATATGTCAAAATAGAGTGGTATGGATAAAGAAACAGTTTAATTTTATCCTTTTTTTACAATAAAATTCAAAGACAGTCTCAGTTTTCCTATTATGTAATCTAAATTAAACCTGTTAATATTTATTAGACAAATCAATGGTTTGCTTAGGCTAACTGAAGTTTTATGGTACCATCCAGGCACATGTGTGTACACAGTACTCATGTAAACAATAGCAAGGGCAAATACAAGCAGTGTCTTACTTAGGCCTTATATAAAATCAGCTTAGTATAGCAAGTCAACTTTACAGTGCAAATCTGAATGAGAATAAACAGGATTAAAACTTCCAGAGTTTTGAAGTGAAACTCCTAAAGCATAAGATGAAGAGGTTTAAAATKTTAATGCAGTCCTGAGCACCACATCACTTTCTTCAATTTTGTAGAGGAAATGTAATTAGCAACACCAGTCCCAAGTCTTTACCTGTCCCAGTCACCACAGCCAATAAACACATGTGGAGTGACTAAACAAAAGAGCCACACCATGGATGGTCCTAGGGCAGACAGCAACGAGCTAAATACATTTTACTACCTCCAGAATACATCCTCCTACCTSCAGTACAAACTTCAAGGTATCTATCAAAATCAGTTAACCTGGTCTACACAAGGCAAGTTCCAGCTAAGTGTATAGACAGTAACTAAAGCTACTTTCACTCTGACAACATCTCATGCAATTACCCTGCTGACAATTAAATGATAAACATGAGACAAGAAGCTGAAGAATATAGYTGTTGACATACTTAAGCTTTAGTGTATTTTCTCATTGTTTAAATTCCCTTTACATCCAGGTGATAACAGTTGCTTGAGGTGTGCTTGATTCATATAAAGAAAAATAGAATTTAAGGCATGTTTAGTATATTATGAAAAAAGACTTATTAAAAATATGTGGACTCCCTTCTTTCCATGTAAATRTAATGTAGAAAACAAAGTGTAAATTACTGACACCAGCTGAGCTAGCCCATTCTGACCTGCTGAAAGAAATAAAAAAGAGGGCTCCTGGCAACCTCAAAGAGAAACAAGAAGCTAACTTCTTAAACAGCAAAGCAAAATTCATTCAAGAACACTGCTACTGCTTTTAGACCCTGCATTCATGTACACTTACCAGTATTTCTGTTATGTGCATCTCTAAAACATTTAATTCTATCATTCTAGACAAAACACAATTAAGCAGCACTCATGGAATTTGTCAGTTATTGCAAATCTGCAAACACAACTTGAAATAAACACCTGATAGGGAACCAGAAGCATGAATTCAAATCTTTCTGTCAATATGGTTAAGGTAAATGAAGAGAAACAAATGTATGTTGAAAACATRATCAACTCTTGCAAAGAATTGGGTTTGATATTTCATGTATTTAGCATGTTTTGACTAGGAATACAAGCAGAGACTGTGCCAGTGTGTTATGTAGTGTAACATGAACAGCTGAGGTATAATCTGTAAGCAGTTGCTATAAATATGCACAGGAGGTTGTGGACTGGAGAACAGCACAAGTCTGCCTTAACAGGACAGCACCAGTCCCCTGCTCTRCACAAACCTCCACTGCTAACAAAAAAGAAGTCCAGAAAATGTATTAGAATATATATCAAGAAAATACATGTTCAATACCATAGTGAAACTGTCCTTTTGGTTAATACTATAGGTCCTGTTAGTATTTGGATATACACATACAGCAAWGTGCACATCCAGAAGTAAATCTTCAAAGCCATCTTAAAAAAAAAAAGGTAAATAGGAATAAGCTACATTGCAAGAAGCTTCCTGCAGAATTATATATTTAAGGTGATCATCTTTGAACTGTAAGACTTAATTAATATAGCTACTGCATTACAAAATGGCTTGCTGTGAAATCATAATCTCACTTTYTTCCCCACCCAATTAGACACGTCTTCAGGATTGTGATTCAATGATTGTTTAGCAGCAATCTTAGAGAACTGTAAATTCTTTTATTAACAGGCATTATAAACAGATACTACTTTTATTTAGAAACCATGAGTGCCACATTGATGAATATACAGCTCATGAATAACTTAAAAGTATTTCCCATATTAAAAGGCAATGCACACAGCATACAAAAAGTATACTAAACAAAGCTATGAGGATACGTGATTGAAGTGTCTAAGTGATATATACAGTACATAATTAATGTTTTGTTTCTATTCAGCACAGGCTTCTGTACTGCCATTCCCATCATGCCTCACTCTCCCCTGACACTGAATTTTGCACTTCTTCTTCCAAAATTGGTACAATCAGGTTATCCTTGGACATCAGATTATACTTCATCACAAACTTAGTGAACCGGTGACACAAGAAAGTTTCATTCTGGAGGTGAAAAAAGGGGAAAAAACAGTACATACAGAAGGRTTATTTTAAACCATTTAGGAGAACATGTTAAACAAAAAGCCTGCTTATATATTAATTGCCTCATTAGATTTATAGGTCTTTGAAAGAAATAGTCATGCTTCAATAGTAATTTATATTGCTTTTTTTAAGTACCTTTACTGTTTGCTTGTAGTTACTACAATTACTAAGAAACCTACCGAAATTGAGGCTTCAGTGATGGCTCAATTTAACAGCACTTAGACAATAATATATTTAAATGTCAGTATGGTTCTAAAATGGCTCCTACATGCACTGTCTCCAACACAACAGGGTACAATCATTTGCCTCAGGAACCTTAAGTAGGATTTGGCAAAGGTTTCCCTTCCATATTCAGCCAATACCCCTTATCTCTTTTTTATCTATTAACTTCTACTTTCCCATTAAAAGGAAAAAAATTAGAAGGCTACTGGAGGTGCACAAGTTGTCATCAGTTACAGTTACACCATTATAATTCCTTAATACACAAATAGGAAATACATATATGTAAGCAGTACTAACTACACTAAGTGCTTGAATATATTCAGGAGTTCTTAAAAACAAGGTAAAGTTGAGTTGTCTGTAAAAACATGCTAAATTCTGGGCTTTTATCCAAATGAAGGGAAACCTTAATTGAGTAAACAAATTATATTAATAGATTTTTATGTGATATGTAAGTATAACAGTGTTTCAGTTCTTGTAAAAATTATAATCAATCCTTCACTTGAATATATATCTAGTAGGACTAAAATGTTTTATACAACTACATCACAGCTGTAATTCCAGTAAAGGCYCTGCTTTCAAGATGTAATTTGAAATTACTTACTTCATATTCATCAAATATCTGCCGGTGATGAAAATAAGCATGTGAAAATATTCTGTAAATCCTTCGGCACACTGATCCTAATTTGGCTACAGAGGATTCCTTTATGCTAACCCTGTAAGCATCAGAGGAAAGGTTACACAACTGCTCTAATGAAATGACTACTGAGATACATATTGACAGAAATTTTGATTGTTAAAACTATCCTGTGTAATTGCATATGGAATTTAGACTTGTTAGTGCAAGCTCTACATTTACAAATTGTATTCTGACTACAAGGTTTTGCCTGTAATCATCATCAGTTATTCTGGTAAAAAGCTGGATTTTTGGCTTCTAGGATTTATGGGCAAAGAAAAAAAAGACTTCCAGTTTTACCTCCTTGTTGATACTGAATTCCCTAGAGATGCACAATTTTGACTTCTGCAGGGAGTTTTCTATGATGTGACCTGCCCATTCATTACCCTCAGTCTCTGTCTTCTGTGGTTGCCATGTCCCACAGTAGATTGGTGTTGGCTTCTGGAGGCTTTTGGTGTCATCCTGTTTAAGGCTTTTGAGGTGCAGCATCTGTCCAAAGGCCATCCTGGGTTTAGGTGGGCACTACTCCAGAGGAAGCCCCATCATACTAACAGATACCACTAAAACACTTTTTACCTAAAAATCATCCATCAGCTCCAGTAAATGGCAAACTAAATAAGGAAGAACTCTTCTTTGGCAYAGAAGTGGCAATAGGCCTCCCAGCTCCTAAGAGCTGCAGGATTTCTGGCAGTTCCAACAGTCATCCATGAAAAATACATTCTCTCCCTGTGCTTTGTTAAGCATCTTAAGTTCCAACCTCCTCCCTCCTTCTCACCCTCCTCCCAAGAGAGTGTTTTTACCTGCTGGGGAAATATTTATTGCTATTCAGAAGACATGCAGCTCCATCAAGTGTGTGCCTGGTGTAGTCTATAGCAGGACACTACAGAAACAGACAGTGAGTGAGCACAAGTATATGATATTGTCAAAACTTGTTTAAAAAGAAACATTTTTATTATGTTTCCTGATGCTTTTCTGATCTGTTTCACTGATCATTTTTATTCCCAGAAGTTTCACATGGTTTGTCTGAAGGTATAACTACATTTCCTCCTTAACTGAGTCATTTCTCTGCTTCACAACCCATGTAAATTATTTCAAGAAAAAAATTACTATGGCAATGTCATTATGCACGTGAGTAGTGAATTTTATGCATCTCCTTAAGCAAAGYTGTCTAATAAAAGTACATGCTAGAAGTACACTGAAAGGAAAGATGATTGTTACCTCMCAGCTCATCTGTTTCCCACATAGTCAAGTTGCCAGACTTGCTCTTTTACAGGCTCTCAACCCAAACCTGCACCTAAATCTATCAGTGCTTCTTACTTTAGCAAAGAAAACTAAAACCATAAATGTGACCTGTATAACAAGCCATGCCTGGCTCTGCAATCAAGTACACCTAAAAGAAGAAAGTAAAGAGGAACCGAGACAGACAGAGAAGGAATGTCTGTCCTTCACCAATTTCAAGAAAAAGACACGTCAGTTGTGTATTTCTGTCAGCAGTTCACGTTTCTATCACCCCCTACCTGACCATGAGTTGGTAGTTATTGACATTGAAAACAGGAGATGAATGCTGTATGCTCAGAGACAAAAAGCAGCCTGAAGTTCTCCAGTCTAGCTGAGGACAACACTGCCAGACATGCCAAGATGCTGAGAAGGGACAGGGGTTGAAGGAGGGAGTGGAAGGAAGTTGGCTAAATCAAAACATCTCACAAAAGCAGAACAAAACAGGAAAAAAAATCTTACAGGACAGAAAAGATAAGGTTAAAAAGAACCACTGCCTTATTCTTGAAGGTGAAATACAAAGATAGATATGACAAACTGCACTACCATCAGAACCAAAAGCAACGAAGACTTTCTGAAGGCAAAAAAACCCGACGTATCAAGTGGTTCAAGAGAAGATATGAACAAAGGTTAAACTAATTGAACACTGAGGGAGACAAGCTAATGCCATGCTGATAAACCCACTTGACTTGAAGCATTTTATGATTCCACTGCCTAAGAATGTGCACATACAGTCACACTTGGAGTGTCAGGCTTACTGACTTCAAAGTTTGAAGACGAGAGCCTATTCCCAGGATRTGCTCTTTTATCAATTAAAAAGAGAGATTTTTCTGATGAGTTTCAGATAGGCTCAACACAAASTAAGGGAAAAAAAGGGAATGTGAAAAGTTGCTAATAGTGAGGTAAAAGCAGTTCCTTCTCAGCTCATCCTGTTCCTCTGTAAAACACTACAGAATGGCAAAGAAGAGYAGCTCAACTGATATTCTTAACCCACCTAAGCTCTCAGTTTGACTAAGAAGCCAGCTCTAAGAGTCTCCCCATGGRCATATGAACTGTAAAAGAAAATTCCTGCATACTGGGGTCAGTTTTCTAAAATACATCCATACCTCTTTGGGAGTTTTATGAGCTGCACAAAGAAAAATCCATTGTTCAGTTGCTGTCATCTGAGTACATGTGTCAGGGTGACATTCACTCTGTTAAAACAATTGTTCAGTTAAGAATAACACCCAACAGCAAAAATGAGCTGACCTTTTCAAATGACTTCCTTGCCCTGTCCATCCCCCAAAATCCCCCTTAAACCCCCCCTTAAAATCTTACAAAACTTCCTTCCAATCACTGCTTAGGTCTGTGTGTATAAATTTAGAAGAAAAACCTGCAATCTACAGAATACCAAACTGTCTCCTCTCTGACAAAACATAGAAGTCTCAAAGAATTACCTGAAGCTTGACAGCTAGTCCATTAAGCTCAAGGCAGAATTGTCTAAAAGAAATTGAACACAGCACTTGTCAAAATCAACTACTTGTTTCCCCACTGCAAATACCTCATTAAAAAACAGGACAGACATTTTGATCTTCATACCAGCAGATGGTTTTTTTTACTCAGCTAAGCAATTTTATATATTAGTCCTTTACTGACAGCAAAGGCTGAATTTAACATATCATTAAGTGGAAGTATTTAAGAGAGCAACTTTGTTACAAAAGGAAGTTCTATTTCACAAATAAAGATTAAAACAAAATAACACTTCAAGMGAATTAATTTAAGAGTGTAAGTCTTAAACTCATATAGCTGGATTGTTCCATCCTTCTAAGATGTACTTCCAATCAGTTCAGTGGCTGAAGTCCCACCACAGATCATTAATAGAGTGGGATCTCTGGCATACTGCTTTCACTGGAATGTACCTGAAAGGGCATCCTTGAGTTTACTGAGCTCAACCCTCCATCCTACAAGAAAATCTGAATAAATTTTCCAAAACTCACAAGTCATGGTGACAAGTCACTTGTATGAATGCACAATGATTTTTGGGATATATGAAGGGAAAGAGGGAATCCTTAAAATGTGACTTGGCAATTGTATGTAGATACTTCTTCCTTTCTTGAATTTTTACAATTCCCTGCATCTATTGGGACTATTCCAGACCAGAGGAGAAAGAAAATGTGAGGCAAAAATTCAAGGTGTCTGAAGTAGGAGCTTAGAACTATTCTTATTCCTGAGTATATATTCAATACAGTCAGAAGAGATGCTTATAAGAAAAATAAAAAATAAAAATCAGAACAAAAAGATTACTACATACATATTAATAGGATGTAATCCTACACTACAGCTGAAAAATACTTGGAGGTACAACTGCCAAGGTTGAACATTTTTATTGTACTGAACTAAAAAAAAAACTGGACAAAAAGGATTGTTTCCTTATAAGCAGAAAAAGAACTGTAAGACACAGCTAYTCTTGCTTTCCCAGCTAAAGCACATTTTCCTGCAAGTCTCAGAAGAAGCACTGGGAGCATCTGGAAATCACATTACCCATTTGTGGAGATGAAGAACTGACAATGCTATGAGAAAGCACTACAGAAATTCATGACTATATTTTCATATTCAAGACATGCTACTGCAACTTTTGAAGTGAGGTACAAATATTTTCTTTAAAAAAAAAAAAAACAAAATGCACTAGATCAGAGCACATTATGAATCTTTAGAAAGAACAGGGAATTCAGAAAATAATACCAATATTTAGCAGTAGAAAGATCAAGTTTCAATTAACTTATTTTTGATCTGTCACATTCAAATARATTTACTACCACCATCAATGAACAAAATTTAGAACCAAGACAGAATGTTGACAAAAGAGGGATTTTTACCTTAAATGTTCATACTTCCAGACACCTTCATCCTGGCCTTCAGGAGGTTCAAGGATCTTATCAATGTTGGAACAGTCTGCCCTTATATTTTGTTGAATATACTAGAAGGGGAGGGGGAGAAATAAAACTAGATCTTGTTTTACTACAGTAAGACAGTACATTTAGGACATTACATCTTGGGGGGATTTCGTTTTTATTTAAGAAATGAGTGACAGACTTTTTAAAAGAGTTCCAGAGTAGATGGACAGGGTAAAGAAACTGCTATTAAAAATGCCTTACTTCAATTAAAAAAGGTAAAACAATGGGTAAATTCCAACATTCATCTCAAAAAAAAACCTCAGAAAAACCCCCACCACTTAAATCTGATTAGTTTAAACCACACACGGGAATTCTGGTTATTTCTGCAAACAAAATTGACGATTTTTTAATATACATAGGTGTTTAAGAAATTCATTGCTATGCAGCAACCTCCTAAGCAGACAAATAGCAAGCCCTGTTCCACTTTATATACCAGAACACAAAACTTGGGAACCTGCACTCATTAACATTTGATGTAAGTAAGAATACCTGCTGGACAGCTAATGTACTATCCATTTCTTCAAAGGACTCATCAGGCCAGTTGTAGAAATCCTGTTTTTAAAAAAAAAGTTTAAAGCAATGTAACAAAACCATAAGGGGAGGAAGAAAGGCACAGAGCCTACAATAAATGAACATGCAGGAAAATAGATGTCATTTATCCAATTCCAGAAAGCTGCATTTGAACAGAAGCAGCACACAGTCCTGGCAAGAAGAGGGGGAGATGGGATTTACACTCCCAACACTGCAATAGCAGCACACCTTGAAATGAAAAGCTCTGCATGACTTGGCATGTAAACACCAGTGCTGCCCCACACCCTGCTGGAACACCCGAGAGCCTGTATTTCTGACACCAAACACTGCACACAGCACTCATTCCTGATGTTACACCAGGTAGCAATGGGGAAGAAGACATCTGTAGAGCAGCAGCATACACTGGTTATGAAACTAAAAATCTCAGCAGTGACACAGCAAGGAAAACATCTCCTCTGAAYTGAGATCACATAATGCCATGCTGGCCTAACCTGCTACCATATTCCCTTGGCAAGGTCAGTATGCCTTAATTAATTTACCTGGATGCTTATCAGCCCTGATAACAACAAAACCTTCCTGAAGTTTCAGCTCAGATGCAGCTACACCTCAGTGTTCTGCAGCCATAATCATCCCAGCCACAGACATTTTGTGACTTTGCATTTTTCACATCTAAAATTTGGAGCTACTCCCTCCTATCATGCAGAGATGCTGCATATCAGCTTGCCGTAGTCATCCCAGTAGGTGCAATGATTCAATCAAAAGGGTCCAACTGCAAAGCTCAGAAATCTGTTCCTGAGAGAATTAAATCAGCTCTGGAAAAAATGCCTCAAGTGAATGTCCAGTGTTGAAATACCATTAACTAATTGTATTTACACATTGTAAATACCAGTGTCATCCAAAATAAAACATTAAATGCAACCATGCCACAAAAAACATCATGTCTATAGAGAGAAGTAATCGTCACTATATACAAAACTCTTCAACATATATGAACTTCATAAAATTTGACCAAACCTAGGTGTATGTCCAGCCTACTGTTTTTCAGACTATTCCAAATTTATCAAAGGCACACAACACTCYATCTCCTTCACAGCTTAAACACACACAGAATGACCTGATTGTGTAATAATTTTACCTCTATGCTATGACCAAGAACAGCAGGAGACGTGTGTCATACACTGCTCCTTTTTCACCAAGAGCTCTCCTCACAAAAGCAAAGGGAAAGTCTCACGAGGTCTGACAGATCTGAAATCATTTAAAAACCTAAAAAATGCAGTTTCCGTGTTTGAGGTGTACCTCTTCCAGCTGACCCTGAACCCCCCAGAAACAAATGAATTTAATTTTGATTAAGAAAGGCGATGTGACAGCATTTCCTTGTGCCAGACGCGCAGTTACATAAGGGGAGGATGCCTTTCCAGTGCGATGGGCAGGCAGGTGCGGTCCCACCCGGRGCCGTGTCCAGGATCATGAGCTCGCTCCCGGACCGTGCTCTGGGTATTTCCACACCAGTAACAACAGCAATGCCTGACAGTGCCGGGGAGCCGCCCTGCCCGCACCAACCTGCGGCCCGGGGAGCAGTGCCCGGCTCTCACAGGTGTTCCCCGGCCCGGCGCTGCGGGACGCGGCCCCTCCCTCGGCCAACCGGGCCCGCCCGCCCTCCGCTCCCGGCCCGCAGCCTGCAATGCCCGCCGGCGCTCGGCGCTCCCCCCGCCCGGGGCCGCTGCCGCAAAGGCCTTTCCGCCGAGCCCGTGGCCAAGGAGCCGCCAACGCCCCCGGCCCGTTCCCCCGCGGCCCCCGGGTCTCGCCCGCTGCCCCGCGCCC
>NW_026623633.1:639275-648456 GCF_030028575.1 Malurus melanocephalus
ACTGGGGACAGTTTTGGGGCGGCGGGGCCGGTGTCGCAGCCTCAGGGAGGGAACAGCGAGTGACCCGGTTTGTGAGGTGAAGCCTCGCACGGAGATTGACGGGCTGAGGAAATCATCCTTCGGATTTCACCCTCTTTCATCAGCATCGCTCCACCAGCCCCTGGCTGTGCGTGTGCTCCCACAAGGTCAGCCTTGTCTGTTTGTYCAACCAAGTCCAAGAGGTTTAGTATGATGCAAACCATAAGGGTGTGAATATAAAAAAATATTCAGGGTTTTATATTCAAGATATACCGTTGTTAACTCTAAAAATAATGAATAAAAAAACCCACCCCAGCAATGGTGGTTTGGGGCAAAATAATTTCAAAGTAGGTAGGAAGCCTTTCTAGATTTCCAAAGGCAGGATTGAGACCCTTGTGAGCTTGGTGTGCAGAGGGCACAAACTCAGTGCTAATGGCAAACAGAATTAGCTTAGGTTTAAAGGTTTACTGAGTCAGGTGTTAACCATATTTGGGAAGAAAATAGAAAAAAGGACACTGTTAGCTCATAGCTGACTGATAAATAGGTCCCCCTTACAAGCAAGTAAACATTTTGAAAGACCAGGGTGGCTTGTACCATTTCTGTAGGATAAGTGAGAAGAAAAYTATTTGAAAGCTGTTCTATTTCTAGAAAATAAGTGAATACAGGTGAATTACTTCTGTGTGCAAGAACGATGAAGCAGCAAGGCACTGAAGAGACACCTCCCTCATACAAGCAAATGGTCACAGTTGTGTGTTGTTTCCTGAAAAGTGGAGTAGGTTGATACCTGGCACTGTCCCTATTTCCACCGCATTTCAGGGTGAATACTGGGTGTAGCTTCCCCCTTCACTCAATTCATTTGCTGTAAATAACACATTAACCCCCTCTTCGTTCTACCCAGTGAAAGTTACAGCTTGTGAAACACTTCTAGATTGAAAACATTGAAAAATCTCTAATTAGACTTTCTCAACAGAAAGAGGAGTGCACGTTGAATCCTGGTTTTGCTTGGGCAATGCCATGAGCAGGATCCTGCCYTGTTTCGGAGGCCGGGTTAGGGCTGAGAGCCCGGCAATGTGAGAGGGAGCAGAAATGGGTGACGGGGTCAGCGCCTGACTCAGCCAACCCGCAGTTGATACTGCCAGCAGAGGCAGATCCTCTCACGTTACACTATAACATGGAGCTGGCATTCCTGGCTTCAGGCACCCGAGTTCAGTTTGCAATAGTTACTTTTTTACTCCAGCCAGCATTCCTGCCCCAGGGATGTCAGATAATCGGGTWGTGTGGCGAAACTCAGCTTGTGTAAGAAACCATCAAAAGGTTAAAAATKATGTGAGGAAAAAGCCTATTAGAATGAGGAGTGGAAATGTCCTATCACCTCTTTATATCAGCTGCATTCCAACAWAATTTTTAATGAGGTTCATATTATTAGTTAGTCAGTCTCAAAACACAAACTGTTCTAGCTGTCTGAGTCCTTCAAAACTCAGCAGCTTGTGTTATTTTTTTGTTGGTTTTGTTTTGTTTTCCTTTTTCTSTCATCATATTCAAGGTTTAACTTTAAAGCACAGAAAAGTTGAGGACTTGATATTTCCATTTGTCCCTGACTTTTATTTCATGGCCATGTTACTTTTAACATAGAAACAAATCTGACTGTGAAGAAATACCTCTCAGAGAAAAGTATGTGTCTGTTAGTTCAGTCTGTGACTGATTCATGCGTTTGCAGAAGAAGGAAAGAAATCTTCTTAATAAAGAAGCTTATAAAGAAGTTGAATTCTGTAGGGTATCTTGTGTTGGTAATTACCCTGTATCCCCAGAATATGCTTATTATTTTTATTTTATTGAACTTCAAGTTGTTTTTGAGCAAAATCTGAACAACCRTAATTTCAGGTTTCATGTTTCAACTGATCCTCAGTGTCTTACGGCAAGAATGAATTTTCAAGAATGAAAAATTAAGTATTTGGCCAAAATTTTATCAACCATTCATGTGCTRTTAGGGACTTGGCTTTCCTTTCTTGTCTATTGGCATATAAATGTTTCATCCTTTTCTTATTGTTGCAGAATAACATAAACAGGGGGATAAAAACTATCTGAAAACAYGAGAGCTGCTGGTAATGGAAGCTATTCTGAAATGTTAAGAAAGTCACAAAAGTAGATGGAATCCACCTGGTTTCCTTACGATTTAGACAGATTGAAGAAGGCTGAGAAAGACTGTATCCTCTCAAAAAAAAGCAGGTGGTGCAATATACAACATTTACACCAAAACTGAAGTTTTGAAACAATCTAGAAAACAGTGGAAAGAAGCCTAATTTCCTACAGGAATGAGACAGCAAAGCAAAAGCATTTGTGATTGATTCCCTGTCCTTCTCTGTAGAACCTGAGGGCCATAGGATTTGGCATGCAGTCATGGGCTGAGAGGCAGTAACAGTAGATGGATCACCTTGGCCATGTGGCAGTTGCCTTGTCCTTGCTTGCAGTGAGAGCCTTGTGGTGCAAGAATAGAATGTTCCCTGTCAATCCAGCAGATGTTCCAGCKTGTCCTCCATTTGGTTAGGCTTAGGAATGCTATTTCCCCCCACAYCCATAAATTACTTATTCCCATGAAGTGTGACTTCTGCTTTTAATCAGCTGTGTGAACTCTAGTRGATACAGCCACACAAATATTTTAATAAATAGGCATTGTATCAAGCTGCTGAAAATCTGCTGGGCTGAAAGCATAGACTGGAGGTGGAGCTGGGGGCAGCCAGGCTTGTGTGATGAGAGCTCAGAATGATTCTGTGTAATTCATGTCCCTAAAAGACAGTGTGGAAAAAAAATGCTGAAATTTTGGGCCTAAACATTTCTCTTTTGGGACTTAATTCCTACTGCATCTTTTTGACACTGAGATGGGGTATAGTTTCTCTAAGTCATGTGTAAGTATTTAAAATACCTTCCCCTCTGGTATGTGACTGCCCCAGCCTGCCTGCCTTATCCTGGGAGATAAAGGCATGCTCACTCCAGTGGGAAATAATGCTTCCCAGGGAGTTTGTGCYTCATTACACAATCAATTGTCTTTCAAGGTCCTTGGAGTGTCATTATCTTAAGTTTCAGCTCAAAAGTGCAGTGCTGTAACTACTAAAATAAAACCACAATAGGGCAGACTTCAAGAAGTAGACCTTTTTATTCATTTAGCACCTTCCCTGTGTGTCCATAGTTCAGTGCAAGTTTAACCCCCAGAGCAATGCCTGGCTGGTGTCAGGGCCAGAGCAAGCAGGGATWAGCAGCCACAAAGCAGCCACCCCCCAGCCATGAGGAGCACAAGGCATTGCAGGCAAGCCCAGCAAACGCAGCTCCTACTGGAACAGCTGAGTGATCAATCGCATCTAGAGAAAAGCACAGCTCCTGCCCACCTCTCCTGTACWGCTGATGGGAGGAACTTTCTGCTGSAAGRAAATACATTGTGTTTCAAACGRTGTGAGAGYTTGACTACCAYACCRCAGCAACYGAATAGAGTTCTGAAAAACATTTTTTGTTACAGTTCTTTACTGTTGCCRCTGAAATMATGGTTACAATGTATCTAGCAATGYTGAGTTCCTATCYGCTGAATGCAAAAGTTCTTTAATTACACCCAATAAACTTTCAGCAGCAGTAAGTCATATGCTGACTGACTTCACTAGGACTACCCCAAGAGCACTTGAAGGCAGTGTATGCTCTTAGGCTGCACTGGATCCCTCTATGCACCCCAGCTTTGAAAACCTCCTTAGGAAAAGTGCAGATTTGGGTGCTCCTACATGAACAACCTTGAATCCTTTTCAAGGAAAGAGAGGGGAGCTAGAAATATGACAATCTGATTGCTTCAGCATTACCCAAGCCAATGTCTTGTTATTTAAGAATAGTGTGTTAAGGATAAAGGAAATACAATTTGTCAAATCAGCTCTCTACTAACCTAAGGGAAAGCTAGAGATCTGGGTGCCATAGTATGGTAATCAGCAAAGAAACTTCATTTAAGATCAGCATCAACCCCACTTCTGCCTGATACACTGCTGGGGGGAAYTTCTTTATTTTCTGTTGACAAAATTCAGTGAGAGATAAGCAAGAATAACCTTAACTTCTTATCTGCTTTGTCTGGGAACTGGATGGTTTTGCTCTCGCACAGATATGGCCAATACCAAGCTCTTTCCAACAGCTGGGGGACACGCTGTGTGCCTTAACTTTCCAGTGTTTCAGGGTCTTCAGACAGGAGAAGTTAAAAGAATCCTGTCCTCTCTCAGCAGCTCAATGTGCAAGGGAGCTGGCTGAAAGTCCTCAGCCAATTGCCCCTGTCTATTAACCACTTTAAACTCATTTCATACAAGCTTGGGGAAAATATATATGACTACCACTGAATGTTTCAGAAAGCTCATTACACAACKGAGACTCAGTTTCACTGAGCAACAGCAGAAACTGAGACAGAAGCAGAACAGTTTCATAAGTTTATTGTAAAGACCTTTACAATCTCAGTACAGAGATAAGGATATAAAATGATGTTTGGAATAATTAAGGCTGGTTGGTGGTMATCCAATTTTCACTCTTCAATGGAACTCAAGCAAGAGCAACTGATTTCTGACTGTACATATTTTTATTTGTGTTCCATCGTTACAGTGAGATCACAAGTTATTTCAAAGACTCAATGCCTGTTTATTATAAAATAAAGGACATTATTTACATGATGAAAGAAAAATTTCATTATTTTAGTGGAATGGATGACTGATACTGCAACGGCTTTAGTCCACGTATTTCCCAAGAATGTCMCCATCTCTAAACAAGTAGTAATCCTGCAAAGAAAGGAAATGTTAGTTTCTGTCACATAATTTTTCTTGTTTTGCAGATACYGTCTTGTTCTGAAGTCAGGGTTATCACAGTCATTAAGTAAAAAACCAAAAACAAGCTAATCAAGTCAACATGTAGAGCTAGTCTTGAAAAAAGTCTATGTGTTCCTCAGATATTCTTTGAAGAGCTATTAAATTATTACTTTTAGCAGTGGGCAGCATAAGATCTGTTACAAAACAATTCTGCAGGCTGCTCCTGTCAAAAGCAAGGAAAGCCACAGTATCTTCTAAGCCTTTTTGGATTCCCTCTAATACATGCCTGACATATGGAACCACTTTGCCCACCCACCAAAGGTCAGGTCAGAGGTTTCCTTGGTTGTTTCCTTTTATGCAGAGGCAGAAGTAGCAGTAGCACACCCGCCAGAAGATGGCTGGATCCAGCCACTCCCTTTCTCTAATGGTGCTAACACCGTGAAGTAACTACAGTGTGTATCACTGGCATTTGGGGATTCAGCCTAATTTGCACTCATGAAGTTGGGAAACCTACCTTATCTTCTAGTACGATCTTAGTACCACCATATTCTGGGAGCAAAACCTTTTCACCAACTTTTACACTCACTGGCTGAATCTCGCCATTCTGACAAAAGAAAAAAAAATCCTTAGTTTTACATAATGTAAACAGATATAACAGAATTCCTCCAAACTACAATGGTCCACCCACATATAGCAGAATTCAGGAAATCACAACAACTCTGCATTTAGTTTTGACTGTAAATACAACTGTGAGGTTTTTGCCTGACACACTGAAGAGGACTTCACTTAAAGAACCATGAAACACCCTTTAAAATCAAGCAAGTCCATTTCCATATTCTATTGCCAAAGATAATTTCTTCAAGTGCCAGACAAAAAAGTACCTTCCCACCTCTAACTTTAATCAACTTGACAATGTTGCCATCAAATCACTTGTTTAGAAATAGCTGATAAAGTTTAATTACTTTTTTGTATTATAGATAAACCATTAACATATTACTCAATATTATCACCCTTTCATAATATAAAACTTCGAAAATCAGACTCTGACACAAACCAGAATGAAACACACACAGGGACTCATGGTAAAGAAAGGCCAAGGCCATGTGCACAAGTCGAAATTCGACCCGTTTTCCATTGGCCCTACTGACTGAACACTGATCTGGTGCGGGAAAAGCCCTTCTGACCCACAAGCCCCCAGGCACTGGCATTTTTGTGAACTGTCTTCTTTTATTTCCACATAYATATTCAGTGTGCAAAATTAGCAAACAGTTATTTGGCACTTATTCCTTTTGATTGATGACTTTCTTTAGTACAGTAAGTATAATCCTTATGGACAACGAAATTTTGCACAGCACAAGAAAGCCAATACCACGTTCTGAGATTCCACCCTGCTCACAGAAATTTGGGCATATAGTAATTTTAACAAAGAAGTCTGTTGGCCCCTCAAGGTTTTGGCAGAGAAGTAATGAAACAAGGTATCACTAAACATTGTGTACATATTTAAAACAAACAGCTACCCCCCACAAAAGACCCCCATCACCAAAYAAGTAAACAAAAAACCCCTCAAAACCCAAACAGCAAACAAAAGAAACCCCACTCCATTTTACAAATTATGAAAGGCATGCTGGAATTCAACTCAGGACAACTTGAGATTTCTTCCTCCTTTTTGAAACTCCACTTGCAATTTCAGCCATCACAGTCATCCATTGTTGAGAGCTATCACCACATTTGCACTATAACCATCCYGCTCTCATGGCAATAATCCATAAGATTATTATTTACCACCACACCATTACTAGTTCTACCCAAATGTAATGCTTCAGGATGGTTACCTTTCCTTTGGCTCCAGATCCAACTGCTACTACTGTTGCTTGTAGTACCTTCCCTTGGGATTTTTCTGGTATCATGATRCCTCCTTTGGTTACTGTCTCAGCTGCACATCGCTCAACCAGCACACGATCAAAGAGGGGAAGAAATTTCCTAAATGCTTTTCCTGCCTGTGGAAGCAATTGTATATTGTAACAAGAGAACCATTACGACAAAACTGCAATTAAAAAGAGTTTAAAAAACCCCAACACCCAAATGTTTTCTCTTTTGAGAGAAATTAATAAAGGAAACTGCTAGGCACTTATTTAACAGTAGCAAACGAACACCACCTCTGATTGCATCAGAAAYTCCTGAAAGCATAGGCAGATGCTGGGCAATATCGACAGTTCAGCCACAGGACCATGTACTCCAGCTGGGGAATAAACCACTCACAGATGGAGCAGACTCCTCTGGAAAGCTCTGTAGGCTTTTAACACCAARCCCTTACTTGCTATAGCTTGGTAARCATAATTATTGATTATATGAATTGTATTTATTCAGTTCACAACCAGATTTAATGACAATTAAGGATCCCTTGGGACGGCTGCATTTGTACTTGTGGAGCAATGTACAATCAAGAAGCACAAGTCTAGCCAGGTGCCCTGCTGTCATTCTTTTTCAGGTGCTTTCAAGMATTAACTTCTCACAAAAAAAATAGGTGAGAATCTACAGAATCTGAGCCACACTGCTRTTATTTATACCAGCTTCTACAAATAGATTCAGACCTTACAAGAAAGTTTAGGTCAAGCCCCTGAAAACAGGAAGGTAGGCACCCTTCTAATTCAACTGTTTTGGTACCTGCCTCTACTCAAGGTGAGGAGTTTTTACAAAGTTGGTTTTTTTCCTTCTCATTTGGTTTAAGTTTAGGGCTTTTTTGAAACTACTTAGTGCTACTTGTCTGCATTTCAGAACCAGCAGTCTAATTCCCATAGACCAGATAAATGCAAGCATATGCATTTATCCCAACAAGCAGGGGTCAGGAAGAAGGAACTTGCTTTGATTTAGAAGGAAAGATATGGCARCTTGCCAAGTCACATGGAGATAGTGCCCCACTAGACAGGTACACAGAGCTCACAATGGAGAAAGAGCTAGAAGGGCCTGGCATCCACGTGCCCTTTGCGGGCACTCATCAATATCCACACACACTTGAGAAGTGGCAGAAAATAAAGCCGCAGGCRGAGCATGAACAAAAGGCAGCACATGAGAGATGCTGTGTCCTACTGCTGTCAGCCCCAGAGCAAGGAAAAACAATCAAGTGAAAAGGCTGCTGGTTGTGCCCGTTCTCATTCTGTGAAGATAACATCGCTGATCTTTCTTAAGAGCTGTTCAAAGTTTATCAGAGATAAAGCTGCCAGACCATAAACATTTTACATTAAGTTTTAATTCTTCCCGTTATTATTACCGSAAGAACCAAGTATCACTGCAAGAAKAAGGGCAACTCCGTCAACCTCTCCSTCTTCTCTATTAAGAATTTTACAAAACTTACAGAAGGAGCGTTCCAGACCGTGGCATAGGTTTCTTTTCTAACTCGGCAGACACGCCGCGGCCTGTGCGGCCCTGCCCTAAGGGCTGCTGCCACGGGGCTGTTTCCGTTATTGCGGCGGGGAGGAACCCTGAGCTCCAGTTTTTGGGCAGCCAAAAGCAGCCCCTGCGAACACGTCTCGCCACGTCCTGGCCCGCAGCCCCCACGCGTACCGGGGGAGCCGCTTCTGCCCTATGGACTGGGTGACCTTGCGGCGCTGCCAGCCCCCCGCCTCCGCCTTCCCCTCCGTCCCTCCCGCGCCCCAGCGCTGCCCGCGGGCACAGCAAGGACTGAACTGAGCACAGCCGTGCGCGGCGGCGCAGACGCGGCTGTTCGGGGGCACGGCAGAGACCCGCCCGCAGGGAGGAGTATGGGCGCCGCCAGGCCCTGCGGGGTGTCCGTGCCCGCGGCGCCGGGCACACTGGGCAGGGCAGCCCGGGGCCGATGGCGCGATGGGGACACGGCGCGGCCCCGGCCCGGCACTCACCATGATGCTCCCGCGCCGCCCGCACTCAGTGACCGCGCCGCCGCCAGCCCACACGTGAGGAAGGTCACCGCGTGCGCATGCGCGGCCGGGCCCCGCCCCGGGGCGGAGCGGCCCTGACTCCCCCGCTCCGGCCCCGGGCGCCTTTAGCGCCGCCGGTTTTTTTCGGCGGCTGCGGCCACGTCCCGATCTTGGAGCGGCTGCGCCCCAGCGGCACGGCGGACCCGCCTCACAGCGCCCGCCGCGCCCCGGGCCGGSCTCCACACGGAAGTGAAGTCAGCTCACCCCTGACCCGCGGCGAGCAGAAGCGTTCCAGAAGGTTCTGGAATCTGCGGGCCCCGGAACATGGATGGTTCATGATGCGGCCCGCGGCGCATGCGCGGTTGCGGCCGGCGGCTCAGCGCTGCGGGCGGGCGGTGGGCGGGCGCGGGGGCCATGCTGGTTCCGGGGCCGGGCGGCCGGAGCCGCACATGGGCCGGC
>NW_026623633.1:648551-655189 GCF_030028575.1 Malurus melanocephalus
CGCCGCCGCCGCGCCAGACGTGCCCCGCCAGTCCGCAGAGCCGCGGTGCTGCTCCCGCGCTGCCGCAGGTGAGCGGGAACGCGGCCGGGCCGCCGGAGCCGCTCCGCTCTGCCCGGCCTGGGGAGGCCGTGGCGGCCTTTCCCGTGCGGCCGCGATTATTGCGGAGGCCCCGCGCTGGGAGCGGCCGGGCCCGGGTGGCGGGAGCGGGGGGCGGCCGTGGTGCGGGCGTTGTGCCCGGGTGGGGGGAGCGGGGCCYGCACTCTCCTGCGGGGCGGTGGCGGCGCGGCGGGCCCGGCGGGCGGRGGGCGGGCGGCACTGACCTTGCTGCGCGTGTCCTGCTGCAGCGGCCATGTGGCCGCGGGGCCTGGCCCGGYACGGGGGATCCGGCGGGCCCCGGCTGGCGGCCGCAGCCCTGCCTCTGTTCGCTCTGCCCTTGGTGGTGTAGGGGGGTGCGGAAGCYTCAGCGAGCTCCCGTCGGCACGGCCCCGCTCTCGCAGCCGCAGGCGGGCGCGGCCCCCGCGCTGAGCACATGGAGCCGCGGGCGCTCCGCCGTGCCCTCGCCGTGTCCTGCCCCGCTCCTGGGGACGGCTCGGCGGGAGGAGCTCGGAGCTGCCGGAGGCCGCGCAGGGAGGAGCTGTTGCCTCGCGGGTCTCGGTGTGAGGATCGGGGACACCCAGCCCCGGTATTGGCAGTTGTGTGTCTCCATTTCAGCTAGTCGAAAAATTTAAAGATTCATCATGTTTGCTTTACTTTTTGAATCTGTTCCCCCTCTTTTCCTGTAGAAGTACCTGTGCAAAGCCATAATACTTYTCYTTTTTTCTGTGGTTTTTTTTTCAATATTTTAGACATGCTCCGTTTATCTACAGTACTCCGTCAGATAAGACCAGTGTCCAGAGCACTCGCCCCCCACCTAACACGAGCCTATGCAAAAGATGTGAAGTTCGGAGCAGACGCGAGAGCTCTAATGCTACAAGGAGTAGATCTTTTAGCAGATGCTGTAGCTGTCACCATGGGGCCAAAGGTAAGGGATGCAAGATTAGGACTTTAAGTTAGCACAGACCTGATTGAAAGTACTGTAACAGAGAGCAGTTGCTGGGTTTCTCTCGGTGAAGCTCCACGATTGYATTTGCAGAAGTGCAATGCAAAGGGACAGGGGCATGTGCAGGCCTGGTGSAAGCAGCTCTAATCTCACGTGTGTCACCTGAAGTGTGACATTAGTGCATGTTCTTTTCATAGTAACAAAGTAAAATTACTTGGATCCCTGGGAATGGCTCAGTATATTTGTTTAAAAAGTTTGAAGGCTAAGCAGAAGTGCATAATTGTTTCTAGCTCAGTTGATAATCTGTAACAACGGAGTAGATAATGTAACTGTCTGTGCCAAGGGGTATGTTAATTATGTGGGTTGATCCGTTTGATTTTTTTATGGTGGGGTTTTTAAAATTTTTGTTTACAAATTACAATTTTGTATCATTTTATCCTTTGGTATTAATAAGTTAAAACATCCAAAGTGTAATGGTGAGTTTTTAATAGGCTGCTAAATGTTTCCAGCCCGGGTGAATTCTATTGTAGTGGCATTCATTTATGTTTCACTATATTCTGTCCTATAAAGGAGATCTGAGTCTCTTGGRAAACCCACTATGGCATTCTGCATAGTCATGCAATGTGCAGTAGGGCTTGAAATGAGATTCCTCTTTTTSAGTTACGAGACACTGATTTTATTTGGGCTCACGTGAATCTCTGTTTCCTGTGATAGCATGTGCATGATAGTTCTTCTCAGGACTGYTTGGCCTCTGTAACATTAATTCGTGTATTTCCTGCACATTTTTAGTGCTCTATGAGCTTTATTTCAAAGCAAAGATGCTATAAGTTAAGCAGATGAAGGTTAAGGAACAATGCCATCAGCACACTGTGGCTACTTCCATGAAGGAACAAAGTTTAAGTGKAGTCAGTTAACTCTTAATTTCTTCGGATCAGGTTACTCTGTGAATTCCTAAGCATAGTCCTAAAGCACTGGCTAAAGGGCAGTTGCTGATGCAACTTCATGTAACCTTAGGKGATTTTTGCTTGTTATGCTGTTCTCCATGCACTGATAGAAATGGAGGGGTTGTACTGCAGTGCCTGAATCAGCTTCTGGCATTTTTAAGAAACATCACTCTGGTGAGGARACTTCCCATTGGTGTTGCTCTGCATTTTAAGGAACCCGGTTTGCAGTCTCACATAATCTTTTGATACTGTTCCAGCATGTTGAGCACAACTAGTTTATGTGGGAGCTCAGCTTCTCAATATGCAGGACAATTCCAAACACATGTGTACTTATTCGTGATACTCCTTTTTTCTGGACCACAGACAAGTGTTTTTGCTGAGAGCAAGTCCTTTCATGTGATTGGATATAGGCAGATTATGTGGTACCCGTCTCCTCAGAGCAGCAAACCAAATAATTGGAATAAGACCATATCAAAGTACAGAATAAAATTAAGCAAACTAGAAGAGACTGTACAAAGAACTTACTGCTAGCAGGCTTCTCCAGGGAGGAGTATTCTTATTCTTGAATCACTTCTAGCTTTAGAAATGCAGGTCAGATAAAATAGTTGTAAGCAAACAGGGAATGCATTATTTAGTCATACCTGTTTCATGGCACAGAGGTGAATTTCCATMAGCACTTCCCCAGGTTTCACCTGAGTAACTGAAGCATAACCTTTCTTTGTAGCTGCCAGGGTGTTGTGCTTGAGGAGCAGCGTGGCCTGGTGCCTGGCAGGCAGCCAGAGCTGGTTCAGTTATTGGAGCAGATGTGTGTGGGYTCTGAGCAGGGGAGGAGCACAGGGCACCGCAGTGCTGGGTGCTGCAGGGGAATCCTTGCCTGGCACATGATCTGTACCCTGGAGCCAGCRGGGCCTGGCAGACCAGGTGAGGGCAGCTTGTGCAGGGCCAGCTGAGAGCCACAGTCCTGGGTGGGGCAGTTGCTCTCCCTTTGCTCTTGCAGCAGCTGTCAGGATAGGGTAGGAGTTTCAGGGCAGCCAGAGTACACCAGAGTTGGCTCCTTGTGTTTCTGCTGCCTCCAGCTCAAACGTGAACGTGACTGTTCARGGCAGCTCTTAAAGCTATTGAATTCATCTGTGAAYARGCAATCTTGTGCAGGTGCATTTGCYTTGTGTTCCCTGGATGGTTCAGTTYCYCATGTTAGCTGTGTCTGTTGGATAGAATAGTCCAGCTTTTCAGTTGGATCCAAGTGCAAACTGAGATGAGAATAACTTGGTAACTTGTAGTGTCTGAGAAATTATTATAACACATTAACACAAAACTCTCTTGGGTAATAACTAATGAGGTTTGTAAGTCTGCTTTTTTTTTCCTCTAGCACATGCAACAAATTGAGCTTAGTTGTGTTTTCAATCACAAAGAATTTTTATTGWGATCTGATGAGAATTTGGCATATGTATTTCTTTGTGTTGCTATATTTTAATTTTGGGGTAAGATATTAGCGTTAGACAGAATTTCTTCAATTTTCTCCCTAAGGCCAGTCTTACTTAGTTGCAGRCTCTAGTGTTAATCATTATGGCTGAGGAATGAAGCCTAAAACCTTTGAGCCTTTTTTCCAGTTTTGGAGAACCTCAGTTGTGTGTGCTTGAGAAATCCCAACTGAAAGCTCTGTGCAAGGTGTTCAGCTGTGGCTGTTCAAAARGATCTTCATTTTCAGTTGACCTCTTAAGAGTAATAAGCTGTGGGTTGGCTTTGATTTACAATTTGTTATTTGTCCCCCTAGGGAAGAACAGTTATTATTGAACAAAGCTGGGGAAGTCCCAAAGTGACAAAAGATGGTGTGACAGTAGCAAAGGCAATTGACTTGAAAGACAAATACAAAAAYATTGGAGCCAAGTTAGTTCAAGATGTTGCCAACAATACCAATGAGGAAGCAGGAGATGGTACCACTACTGCAACAGTCCTTGCACGTGCTATTGCCAAGGAAGGCTTTGAGAAGATCAGCAAAGGAGCTAATCCAGTAGAAATCAGGAGGGGTAAGTTTTTTCCCTTGTTTTTAATGTTTGGTTACTGTTTTTTATTTTTCATTTACTACATTCAACTTGTTTTCTATTTGAACAGCCACATAAAGGTTTATATGAAGTGATTGATGCTTAGAGAACACAATTGTTTCTCTTACATCGCTGATTCTGAACAATTACTAATTTTTCTAATCATTTTGCTATTTTATATGCAGTTAACTTTAAATTTGTTGTAAGTGGACTCTAAAGCCATTTCTACATTTAATTTATATAATAGCTATGTAAACAAATCGGTGACAAATCAGTTGATCATGACAGTATCTCACACAAATTTTAAAAAAACCTGTCACTACATACATAAATGACAGTATAGAACAAGAACCATTTGGTTTTGARCATGCAAACTTTATGCATTTTTGCAGTACGGACTTTTGTTTGAAAGGAAACCTGTTTTGTTGGAGTGGGTGGGTGCTTGGTTTGTGGTTTCCGTGCTCTGTACTTTGTTTTTTCACTTACAAGTGCTCTGTTCATCTCTAGGGGTGATGCTAGCAGTGGATGCCATCATAGGCGAACTGAAGAAGCTGTCAAAACCTGTTACAACTCCAGAAGAAATTGCACAGGTGAAAAAAAAAACCAAACCAAGCCCCACAATAAAATGTAACCCAAGTTTAGGTAGCTGTTCTTCAGAAGAAGTTCCGTGAGGTCAGGTTTAAGGGAGTTACCCAGTATCAGATGCACAATCTTTTTCTTTCTACATCAGAAGTATTTTGTYTCCAATTGCACTGCTAGAAGCTAGTTCACAAGTGGGTAGTTTTTCTCATCTGTAAGTTTCAATCCAAAGTGTGATCYTAAAACATAACTTTGTGCACTTGGGATGAACTGATGAGAGCAAAGTGTGTTTGTGGATGGGAGCTGATGGCAGAGTACTGAGAGTGTGGCAGATGTGCTGTGGGAGGCTCAGGTTCAGGTGTGTTGGTCTTGCTGGGTTATTTGTCCCTGTGTCTGGAGATGGCCTGGCTGTGGGCCAAGCCCTTCTAACACAGTTCTGGGTCCTCCATGAGTATGCTGCAGTCACTGCCTGGGCTGTCAGCAATGTGGGAATTGCAGATGCATCTTCTGATTTTCTTCATAGTGAGGAAACACCTTGTATTGTGAAATGAGATTAAATGTTTTACTCTTTAGGTTGCCACGATATCAGCAAATGGAGATCAGGAAATTGGCAATATAATCTCTGATGCAATGAAAAAAGTTGGAAGAAARGGTGTGATCACTGTCAAGGTAAGAAGTGGCCAGCATACAAAGTGCCTAGTGACTGTCTCTTGTCCAGTTAGGGCTTGCTCTTTTCACATGTCATGCTGCTGCTACAGCTCACATTCTGAAACTCCTACCATAATTCCTCCCCAGCTCCTTTAGATCAGGGTTTAATCACTAGACCCCCTTACATTGATTCTAGTTTGAAAAGAAGCACATGAAACTGATGTGGGATCCACATCAGAGCCTTTCATTCTGTTAAGCATAATATGCTAAGACTGTATTTGTGCTTTTGGTAGCAAAGAGGGGAGTTTTTAATGCAGACTTACTTGCATCTTAACAGGATGGAAAAACTCTAAATGATGAACTGGAAATCATTGAGGGTATGAAATTTGACAGAGGCTACATCTCTCCATACTTCATTAATACAACTAAAGGTGAGTTAACAATAAGCTATGTCAGGTACCTTACAGGGGCTCTTGTCACTAGAGATAATGGCAGCTGTTAAAGGTTTTACAGTCCCTTATGCTGGGTACCACAGTAAATCGAGCAGGGGGTCCTTCCCCAGTCATTGCTCCAAAGTAGCTGCTTAAGTTAAAAGAATGCTTGGTATGTTTCTGTAATGGAATTGTTCAGATAATGCATGTTGTTTCTGCAGGGCAGAAATGTGAATTCCAGGACGCTTATGTTTTAATCAGCGAAAAGAAAATTTCTAGCGTACAGTCCATAGTTCCAGCTCTTGAAATTGCCAATGCCAACCGYAAACCTTTGGTCATCATTGCTGAAGATGTTGATGGAGAAGCCCTCAGCACTCTAGTCTTGAACAGGTGAGGCTTAACATCCGTTCTTTTCCACAAATACTGCTTTTTTATTTCCATCCTTTTGAAGGAATACATACAAAAGATGTGTTTAATTTTTCTAGGGTGTAAGGCTGTTTGTTGTCTTATTTGTGTCAGAGAAACAGCAGCTTTTCACATCACCATAATTTGCCTCAACTCAGAACCTCAGTTGTGTCCTAACTACCTTTTTGAGCAAAACCAGCTCAGTTCATGAAGGTCTCTTTGTTTTGACTGTTAGAGCTGTACTGAAATAACTTGGCTTAGTAATTAGACTCATTCTCTGAATCCTTCTCTTCAGACTGAAGGTTGGCCTTCAAGTTGTTGCTGTAAAAGCACCAGGTTTTGGTGACAACAGGAAAAACCAGCTTAAGGACATGGCAATTGCTACTGGTGGTGCTGTAAGTAATGATGTTTTAAATGGCTTTTTGCTTCAAGAAATGCTAGTGKTTTTTAAGGAGGAAAACAATGTGCATTTTTAGGTCCTTGGCTTGTATTTGCTGGGTTGCAGTCTTTGTTCTGTTCTATCAAAAATGTAACAGTAACTGATGCTTGA
>NW_026623633.1:655432-675464 GCF_030028575.1 Malurus melanocephalus
AGCTAATGGTAGCACAAAATAACAAACCAGCAAACTCTAAAGTTAATGAAGTGTCAATATCTGTAACTTCTCAAAATACAAAGAGGTGACCAGTGGCAGGAGCAAAGGAAACACCATGAAACTGTGTCAGGGGAGGTTTAGGTTGGATATCAGCRAGAGGTTCTKCACCCACRGGGTGGAACTGCAATAATGTGGTTATTTTGCAGCATTAGCCTGCTGTATATGAGTGTGCCTGTAGATAAAAAAACTGATGTGTGGGGAACCTGTGAATTCCAACTTTTTACATGATTTCTTTCAGGTATTTGGAGAAGAGGGTTTGAACCTAAATGTGGAAGATATTCAGCCTCATGACTTTGGTAAAGTTGGAGAGGTCATTGTGACAAAAGATGACACCATGCTCCTTAAGGGGAAGGGTGAAAAGGCTCAGATTGAAAAACGCATTCAAGAAATCATTGAACAGCTAGAGGTTACCACCAGTGAATATGAAAAAGAGAAACTGAATGAGCGATTGGCCAAACTCTCTGATGGAGTAGCAGTATTGAAGGTATTAAGAAYTTGATGAAATGATGAACCCAAACCTGTGCTTAGGCTTCTTGAGTGCTGAGGTAGAGAAGAAGACTGCCAGTATGGGAGAGGGTGGGTTGGCTTTCTGGCACTTCTTAGACATTGGCTACTTAATTTGGTGGCAGCAGTGCTGTYCCACCTGTGCTCTTTGGTGGACCTTGATGTGTGGCTTGCTGCTCGTAGGTGGGTGGCACGAGCGATGTGGAAGTGAATGAGAAGAAGGACAGGGTCACTGACGCCCTGAACGCCACCCGTGCGGCCGTGGAGGAGGGCATTGTCCCAGGTGGTGGCTGTGCACTGCTGCGCTGCATCCCAGCCTTAGATGCCTTAACTCCAGCCAACGAGGATCAGAAAATCGGTAAGCAAATGACTGGAAGAYGTGTGTGGAAGTGATGCAAACAGACTTTCTCCTGTCCTGAGGCTCTATCAGATGAAATGCAGATGGCTTTCAGTGATTTTTTTAGTTAATGTGGGAACCTCAGATTTCTTTGGTGTGGTGTCTGTTTTCAAGTGGGAAGGAGCGTTTTCACTGCATCACTAACTGCAGTGTGAAAGACCCAGTAGCAGCAAAGCAGCATTATCACAACAGAGAGTGCCAAATGCTTAGAGTTGGGAGCTGGTTGTTAAACTAATTGCAGACAGATATAAATGTAATAATGTTCAAGAGACTGTGTGGCAAATCAAATGGAAAAAGGCTTTGTGTCACGTTACACATAAAGAGTAATAAAACGCCTTACTGTTTTTTTATAGAAGTAAAACTAAAATGTGTGTGGATATCCTGCAACGATTTCATTTGTTGGCAAGTATCAAGTAGCAGAGAACCTTTGCTCCTGAAACTGATAAAAATAGCTCATGTTCTTGTTTGGAGGATTTTATCTTTGTATTGATCTCCATCACGATGGGCATTCCTTAGCAGTGGAAGTGGGGTATGTATACAGAGCTGTAACCATTGTGTTTCTTGCAGGCATTGAAATAATCAAGAGAACACTGAGAATCCCAGCAATGACTATTGCAAAGAATGCTGGTGTCGAAGGATCATTGATAGTTGAAAAAATCCTGCAGAGCCCATCAGAAGTTGGCTATGATGCAATGCTTGGGGACTTTGTAAATATGGTAGAAAAAGGAATCATAGACCCAACAAAGGTAACCTAAAGGTCTTAATTCTCGCTATGCTTCYTCCCACTCCTGCAATGGTCAGCAGGTTTGAAGTTGTTTCTTGCCTATTTTTAGGTTGTGAGAACTGCTCTGATGGATGCCGCAGGTGTTGCCTCTCTCCTATCAACAGCAGAAGCAGTGGTGACTGAAGTTCCTAAAGAAGAGAAGGAGCCKGCAATGGGAGGAATGGGTGGGATGGGTGGAGGAATGGGAGGTGGCATGTTCTAATTCCTGGGATAGGGATGCATCATGAGCTGTGCTGTTGAAGACTGACAGTTCTGACTTGAAAACCTTGAGCTATCAGTGTGAGAGGATGGATAGTGACTGAAGTGAGGCTGGTGTTGAAAAGAATCACTGTAACCATCAGTTACCGGATTTCATTTAACACACGTGTAATTGTTTACAGTCATTGTCCATGCCTACAGATAATTTATTTTGTATTTTTTGAATAAAGACATTTGTACATTCCTGATAACTGGGTGCAAGATCCATCTACCAAGGTCCTGATTTGAACTTAATTAAGGCACTTGATATTCTATTTCAGAATTTCTTGGTGCTTGCCAGTACTAGGAAGAACTTGGAAGCCACTGTGCGTGAGACTAGACAATTGTGTACAAAGTAGGCAAATAGAGTTATGTGACCTTTATGTAATAAACTGCTCAAAAGTTACAAAATGTATCACCTTCTTCATCTGCACACGAAGCCATAGTTATGGGAGAGCCTGGACAGCCTGCTGCTGCTTGTAAGATTTACTAGAAATTGACACTTATGCTTGAAAAAAATGACAGGGCATTTCACTCCGAGAAACATTCCTTTGTCTACAATGTTTCTCAGAAATGCAAGTGCTTTAATTTTGGTAAGAAATACCTACGCTGAACTGCACTACAGTTCTTTGAAATATTAAACAATGCTCTGAAAACAAGGCACGTGCACTGACTTTCTTTTGCCCTGTCTATCTGATTGTTTCACGTGCTGGAACAGGCCCAGTGTACCTTTCACAGTCCCGTGGGAAGAGAAGTGCCCTGAGGGTATCAAACAGGTAAGTCTGCTAAGAAAGGGTTCTGGAGTTTTTCAGTAGTTCCTTTGCTCAGGTGTAGTATGTGGTTACCTCCTCACCTTTGAGCCTTCCTTCCTCCTTCACCTCYTCCTTTGTGGTGAGGGGTGCAGGGTTTTTGCAGTAGATGCTGCTTTACCCTTCGTGCGTTCTTTGACCTCACACAGCCAATAACATTGTGTAGCCTTTTCTGCTTCCAGACTGYAGAACAAAGCTGTTTCCAGACTTGTGTATGTTTATCTCTGATTGCCTCAACAGTTGAAATTGCTTTACAACTTCACAGTTCTGTAAAAATGACCTTAATCCACCTGTTGCTTTCCTCAGCTRCCTTTGTTCTTAGTAAGAATTATCCTTCCACAAATCAGATGTGTGGCATTCTAATTTTAAGTAAAATGGTCTGAAACTGTTGCAGTGCTGTCTATATTCTGAAACATACTTTTCTATGTTACTTAATATGTTGTTCTGTAGTAACCACATGGATTGCATACCCTGCAGAGGCACCTGGCCTGAAACTTCACCTAATTTTGGTGAAGAAATTTGGTAATGTTCAAATTTATGCAAAGCATAAAGTCAGGATTTAAAATATCTTCAAACCTATCTACTTGGTTCAAGAAGTACTACACATGTATTTAATCAAGATGGCACTATCACAGCAGGAGTGTGGTATTGAAAAACCTTGAAGAACTAAGGTTTAGTGCTCTCTTGTATGATTTATAATGATGGCTGGCCTTGGCTGTGCTTGTCTGCAGGCAGTGCAGGACTTCTTGTTCCCTGCCTCCAGGGAGGACAGYGCTGGTCCCTCATTCTCAGAGAGATAACACTAGGTCTGAAGTGTACTGTTTGCATTAGATGAGATRTAAGTAACCCAAGTGCCATATGTAATGGGGAAGGACTGGCAAGTTCAGCCTGCCAAATGTACTGCAGATTCCAGACTGGGAAMCACTGGCTATAGCTGACTGCTGCACTCACAATACTCCTTATGTACACCCCTGTCTTTCATTCCTGAAAACTGGGGGGAGTGCTAGAGCAGTTGCTGGTCACTCCAGGAGCAGCTAGAGTCTCCTGACTTATCTTTGCTATTCACTTGGGTTTAAAGCACCACTACTCAGTTGCCAAACTGCCATTCTCTGGGAAGCCAGTATGYCAGTTGGCCTCTGTTTGGGCACAGCTTGCTGAGTTCCTGCTGTGAAGTTACATTCCCACAAAGTTGAGTTAATATGTTACAGTGATGACAAAGCTTGGTTAAGGCAGAGCTTGGGCTGCGAGTCCAGGAGCCGTTTGGTGTTAAACGGCAGCCTGAGATAGCCWGCATTACAGGAGTGCCAAGTGTCTGTTATTGATAAGGCTTTGAGCTGCACTTGATTGCAGCTTTTGAACATTCTATATAWGTCTGGCTGAGCAGGTGTGTTTAGTACAGTACAAGATCACACCCACAGCTCTGATAAGAAATAGATGCCCCAAAGGAGGAGCATGGCACTTTGTATAAATGAAGTGTACAAATAAGTTTATAGCTGAGGTTGTTACAGTTTCCCTTTATGTCTGGTGAACTTCGTGCAGCATCAGCTCCCGAGGAATGCTGGTTTCTGGGCCGTGGAGTTTGGATGCTCTTCTTTCAAAGGCAGCAACCATCTGCTTAACAACTTCATCAAAAAATAGTGTAGCAAGGTTTGAGTGTAGAAGTGAGCGAAATTCAAAAGAAATCTGTTAAGAAAATAAAAGATTATTATTTTCCCAGTATCTGCTGTTGTAAATGCTGTCACAAATAGACAACTCTATCAAAGAATCTCCAGTGAAGGCTGCAGGTAAGTTGTAGGAGAGGAGTTAAAATTGAGGAATAGGTGAGTGTGGCTGTGAAGAAATGCCATATTCCTTGGTCTGATGACTGTCCCTCTGGGCTTTTCAATTAGAGGAATCCTTTCATTGTGTTCTCTGAAGTAGTCATTTATGTTTACCTAAACTGTCTTTTATTTAATAAATGATGCATGACAAAAGAGGTTTGAAATAATGAGAAACTACTGGTAAACAATAACTTATTTTGTGTACAAAATTCACTTGGGAGGACAAAAGTTATCTGAAGAAATTCCTGCATGGCAAGACAGCAACCTAATAGGTAAGTTGGAGTATACCAAGAAACTTAAAAGTGGCTTGAAATAGTTACCTTTTAAATGCCAATATTTTAAATTGATTATTTTAAATTAATCAGTCTTTCCTCATTGGTGGCAGTAGTTATGGTATGTTCAAGTCATTAAAGTCATTAAAACTCATTAAACAAGCAGTTTAATGACTAAAACTGATTTGGTTTGTGTGTCGTATCTTCCACCTAAACAGCTCCTACTCCCAACCTGACATGGGCAGTCAATGAACCTGATTAGGATTTAAGTATTTTTTGTCATTCCTGTGAAATCAGGAGATTTAATTCCACAAGGAGCAGATACAGCTTCTCCCCAATTCCTTATGAGCAATGCATGTTAACTGCAAAGCAGTAGCACGGAAGTAATTAAACAACTTGGCGTGTAAGCCAAGTGTAATTTCATTTACATTTGCTTGACCTCAAGCATCAGCAAAACGAATGTGCCTCTTGCAAGTCTGAGAGCTGTCATTTAGGGCACGCAGAATTTTGCAGAACAGCTATAATGAGTTTGGCATCATGTTCAGCAATTATGTAAATTTTGAGTATGTTATACATTAATGAAGCTTGCAGATGATAAAAATGGTGATGTGCTTCAGTCTATAAACCAAATAATTTCAGAGCTGAAAYCAAACTAGGAAAGTTCCCCGCTGTATGTGCATGTCTCCTGGAATCAGTTTGGCACAACAGGAGATACAGCAGCTTGTGGGAACCAGCATAGCCCAAAACTCAAATAACATTTTCTGAAGCAAAGAAGCATTCTTGAAATCCAAGTTTTCTCTTGAATATCTGTAATTGCAGGGCCTGTTTTGACAAGTTTGTTGTGAAATGCTTATCATCCCTGCCTGCATGTGCCCAGAGGCAAGGACCAGCAGGGCAGTCACTGGCCAGGGTTAATCTCAGCTGACTGCACTGGCTTCTACTGTCTCAAAATATGGTAAGTACTAATATGGGTTGATAGTGTTCCCCCAAGAAAATGAAAATGTCCGTATCAAGTTCAGTTTTGATTCTCTTTAACTGAAGATCTTGGCTGGAAATGTCAAAATGKGGCTTTGGTTTGGGGAGGTGTAGTGTTGTTTCCTCAGAGAGCATGTACTTGAATTAAACAACTATTTAAACCCTGTAATCTAAGTTTTTTAATTGTATTATGGCTTGGGTTAAAAGACATCCTCTGTATTAGTTAGTAGAAAAAACTGACATTTATTTGCCTAAAGTAATTCAAATAACGTGAGCAAATAACATGCAAATAATTTAAAAATGTGATTGAGTGCCTGTAGATTAATTTTTACTCTTGAACTGTATGAGGTATAATACATCAGTAAGCTGTAAGTTAATAACCCAAGAAGGTTAATGTGCTAGTCTAAAAYCTCTTTTTTTCTATTTACTGAAGATAATTTTCAAAGCAGAGTATGCCAGCAGATGGCAGCAGGATTAGCCCACCTCTGTGTATTTTGCAGCCTTTTACAACCCCCAGCTCAATGCAACACCTACACTTTGTTATAAAATGCAAGAAAAAAAGTGATGACAAACAAAACAGACAACATGGAAAAGCAGTAACTCAGAAAACAACTTGTCTGGCAGTGAAATCAGGCTGAATCAGATAGTGGATTTAAAGAGCAATAGTTTTGGTCTGCAGTGCTATCCCATCATAGATTAGAGAGACAGCAAWAGTCTATTATACTTGTATTAGAGAAGGAAGGAGTAGGGCTTGAAATGCATTAAAGAATAAAGYTGGMAGACAGGAAATTAAACTGACCAAACTGCAGCCCAAACAGGACAAATGGTAGAACATCAGCTTTATGATAGCAAGAGAATTTAGGTTGCAGAGTAATGAAAGGAAATAGTAAAGCATATTTAGCATTTCTCCTCTATGTTACTGTCTAAAAATTTCAGTGTGTTTAAAACTCTGGGGTGAGAGGTGCCTGTCCTAGACTGTTCTGTGATACATGGACACYTCACAGAAAGCTGCTGTCTCTGAAGGACACTGAAATGGTTTCCGGTAGTAAAATTTACAAAATGTTTTTTGGACAGTATTGACTAAAGCAAACTAGTTTTCTGTGTATATATGTTTAAAGAGATAGTACAGGCATTTTAAAAGGCCCCCTCAGTTGAAGAGAAGCGTTTCCATGTGCTGCTTCTAGCATGTGGTAGTTTTCATTACCATACTTACTGAAAAATCCAGTGTACAYGTCCTTGGATAACCAGGGATACCTGGGCTCAAACGCCACACTGTTTCCAAGTGATTAAAGAGTTTTCCATCTGTGCACGATGCCTAAAACACATTTGAAAAAAATCAAGCTACAGTTAGGATTTTACAGATATGAAGAACAGGTATTACTGAAGCTTGTGTTTGCATTTTGTTGTATAGTGATGATCATGACATAGTTAAAACTGTTCCTACAGCACAGCCAGCATGAGATCCCATATGCACAGTGTCATTTATGGGAAAATAACTGAAGTCCTTTCAAGGCAGAGGAAAAATTTGTGTGTTGAATGTCATAAAATATCTGTGGCATGATGCATAGAATATCATGCTGGCTATATACCCAGATTTTGACCAACACTGCTTTAAGCAAAGGATGTGGATATTTACTGGGGTTTGAGACAGAAATACTCTAGAATAGTATRTTTTATATACTGATCTATAGACTGGTGACTTTGGGTCACACGAGTGCTCAGCCTCAAGACAAATCTGATCAAAGACAAACTCCAAAGAAACTATGTCAAAARATACTGTTGTGACCAAGAGCTGCCATGAAGTCAGTAAGACTACACACTCCAGCTCCTGATCAGCTTATATATTGGCTTCTGGTTCCTGGCAAGCTGTATCTAATGCTTCAAAAGGCCTTGCAGAGAGTCCTCCTTTGAAACAGGAAAGTATTGGCTGTAGTTGGCTTTGTAGTTTTCATTACAAAAGGCTCTTAATTTTCACTCATTTTGCTTTTAGCACATAGAACTAATTTTGTGGGCTATATCTATAACAGAAAAAAAGTTTAAAAGACATGCACTTCAAAATCATCCAAATACATAACCTCAACTGGCTTGGAATTTGTAGAGAAAATGTATGTAACTTTTTTTTTAAAAAAACAAGTTCTTATTGTTACCACAAGCAGCTCTGCTCCAACAGACTGCACACAGGGAATAGGTGTTGTTTGGGTTGGAAAGCCATGGCAAGGTAAGTAATCTCGAAGACTAACCACCAGCACAAAAATACCTACATTTTTCTCTCCAGGAATGAGATCATGTGAGGCCTTTACTTCTACATCAGAAAGAGAAGGAGTAGAGGGAAGATTAGACACAAAGAGCTGGGCCTGCTTTTCCCTACTGCTGTCAAAATTGCAGGAAGAATGKGAAAATTGCCACTGTGTCCCCCTTTCTCCCAGTCTTAGAAGTAACAAACTCCCTTCATGCTTTCCCCCTCAGCACAAACTGCTGTTACCAGCCTGATTTTTCCATTWTTTAAGCASTACACAAAGGAAAAAYCTTAAGCAACAAACCCATTCCYATTTTGTGCCTGACCACCATGAAAGGTGCCTTTGCCTGAAGTTACTTGAGAGAACAGTGAAATAATCTAAGCACTTCTCTAAGAATGTTCCTGCAGTTCTATGGACAAAATGTAAACCTCTAGCAAAAGAAATTATAGCAGAGAAAAGGCTAATGAGTCTCCAGGGAGGAAATCTGAAGAAATCGTTTTTTCACCACTTTTGTTGTTTCTTTTTCTGAGACAAAAATGCCTATTTTGAGTGAATTAAGAAGGAAAAAGAGTTGGTAAGCCAATCTGATAGCTATGTGAAAGAAAAAAGCCAGTCTTGTCAGGGAACAGCAGACAAGGAAAGCTCTCAGCATGTAAAGCCCAGATTTTCCATTACAGCATCTCAACTTTTTTAAATAAAGGGAGAAAAATATTTTTTCTTTCCAGAATCAGTAAGAATATTGAATAAAGGCATTTTKCATATTTCTTTTCCAATTTACATYTCCCTRKACTTCAGAAACTCATTTTCTGTTARGTGTCTCTTRTTAGGAAGCCTMGAAAAGAAYAGTGAAATAGGATTTTYAAACAATTATCTTAAACAGCAATCAACTGCTATAATTTCCACTGATTATTCCAAACCAATCAGGATCTGCCAAAGGACAGGCAGTTTTGCTATAAGGAGTCTGTTCTGAGCAATTCTTTATCAAAACAGATTTGAACATATAAGGCAAATGAATAGTTAGAAGATCCAGGCATCATTTGAAATRTCTTCCTTGGCACTTTTCTACTTTWCTCTTAATTATTGCTCTYGAAAARCTGGAAGGAGAAATGCAACTGCTTCTCTTCTGAATAAATTAATTGGAAAAAAGTTGACTTTTAATGCACACCTCTGTCTTCTCATCAATATAYTGAGTAACAATCTCTTCAGCACATCCTACACTTAAACTTAAGGCTTTTCACATTAAATAGTTAAAATTGTGAGAAGAAAAATAATGACAGATAACAACTTTGTTAAGGCATTGGAAGTTAAGAGTTGTCAGGTAACTTTTAACTGAGTCCTAATTTTGCATTTAGAGAGGCTTGGAAAACATTATTTTAAAAAACCCAAGCAAAAATGTTCTATCTTCATTTAATGGCTGCCAGCTTCGTCAACAAAGGCAAATTAAAATTCCTTCTCTTCCCTCATGTGGCAGTACTAGAAATTTTAAATTTGCATCTCAGTGTTCTCTCTAAACATCTACACTAAAATCTAGCAAATATTTATTGTGTTTAACAGTTCTGTTCTGCTAAACTATTGATTTTGTTTAGATGAAGTCAGTCAAGATGCAGAATGTTACCTCAAAAGCTCTGAATTTTGGCCCAGGAAAGCAAAATTCTCTTCAGTTTATCTAAAGTCTTTAAAGAAAAGCAACACAAGTTTTGAGCCACACAAAGAACTTCCAGCATCAATTTCGTTTGGAAGCAAAATGTTCCTGGAATATTCAAATTTCAACACACAAAASTTAAGGAAATTTATAGTTAGGAGGGAAAAAATGCAGTTACCTTAACTAAATGTGGTCTCACTAGGGTTACAATTGATGTGTATCTCTCTTCTAAAGGAGGGAATCCTATTTCCAGCTGTGCTTTGCAGTAGCCAGAGCGCTTCGAGAGTATATCTGACTTTTTACACCAAGGAACAAACAGTTTGTAATTCTCCACAACAGCAACAACTTCRTACATTTCCTGCATGGAGTACCTGGAAACAGACACATGAATATTACAGTTACAAGGTATTTTAACCTCAAATTCAGCAGTAAAAAGTTTCAAAGATGGTATATGTGGCATACGTGGTTGGAAGGTGGATGTAGTCATTACTACTGATTATGGAAAYTGGAAATGCAGCTTTGCTAATTAAAATGAAAGAACAGTAATACACTGCTAATTGCTTTTGCATAAAGAAGCAAAATATCACATACCATCCAGCAGTAACATTAGTGAATAATTAACCTAATGCCTGCTACTTTCTGCAATTTCAGGTAAATATGCATAAATTTCAAATGGAAACATTTTTTCCAGCACAACAGTTTCTTCATTTAGGCAGATCTTGACCATTCCACCAAAAAAAAAAATAAAAAAAAAATTCCACACTTCGTGGCTATGAAGACAAGGTATACTAAAACTCAAGTACTGTTTTTTATAAGGTTTAAACAGAGGAGCAGTATCATTCTTATTTTAGCCCAAGTGGAAAAACTTAATGAAAAAATAGATGGAAAAGCCTTCCAGCATCACARAATAGCTGAGGTYGGAAGGGAGCTCTGGACCTCATCTTGTCCAACACCCTGGCTCAAGCAGGATATTGAAATCAGATGAAACAATATTAAGGCAACATTTCAGCTGATTCTACTGCAACATGGCACAGTACTACATAGCTATGGTTTTTAATTTTTCATTCTGACTCTGAAACAGTTGGGATTAAGTAGTTGCTTAATTTCCTTTAAAATGAAGTATATGTTCAACAGTACTCAGCAGTGAGGACGATTGGACAAAGACCCTTTTTAACTGCTTAGGCAAGATGTGTTGCAGTTCAAGAACTATCAAATAAGGGAATGTTAAGTATAGTAAAAAAAAAAAAATAAAAAAAAAGCTAAGAAACAGTTCACACTGTTATGGACCAGAGACTGGGCGCAGATCCCAGTATCATTAAATTAACTGGGATTTTCCCACTAGCTCTAAGGCAAACAAAAGTTCAAAATATTTTTCTGTGTCTAAATTTCTTCATCACACAACCAATTATTTTTCTTCTTTTAAAGAAAGAAGAAAATCTTGAGAAGTACAATAGAAATGCAAACATTGGTATGTATTTGGGAGACAACGGAACAGAGTTTTCACACCTGTTGTTTTATTCACTTTTTACTAAATGAAATCATTAGTGTATTATTCCATTTCAAGGTTGGTTTTTATTTTCTCATGGAATAGAACAGTTATTTCTGCTGTTTCTTGCTATGGCCCACGGGCTTTGGGTTCCCACTTCTTTCTACTCAATTTCAGGCTGGTAAACCTGATCTCTACAAATTCTAAAGGTCAAAACTCCTTTCTAGGCTCCAGTTGGGCACAGTCATAGGGACATATGTCTTCAGGGACATTCAGTCTTTTGAACTACTGTGTATTGGATGTGTTTTCAGTGTTTTGGATTAGTTAGAGCAAACACAAAATCAATAAGCATTTAAAGTCTCTTTCCACAATTTTATACAAACCCTATAATTCTTCTTTCAGAGTATTCTTTTCTTTTATTTATTAGTGGTGCAACAACATTGAAGAAATTTCTTGAAAAAGTATGGCTCATTACAGGTACTTGCAAAGGAGCAGTTCTRGTCATCAGAACACCACAAGAAGCCAAGTGCCTGAAACAGGGAAAATGCTTTTAAATGTGTTTCATACCAGCAAAATAAATAACAATTCATTCAGGTGAGACAATCTGTTGTAAAACATTCCAGAAAATAGCAGAAATAGATGGAAAAACAAAGGCTCCTAACAATATACAAACTGTAAAAAACACAAGAGTCACCTTTTTTTTTTTCCTTTAAGATAAACTGAAAATAGCCCTCAGTCATGAGGAAAGTAACTGGCAGAGTGGAATACAAAGGGCCTCATTAAACACAGCCTTCATGGCAGCTCGAGTTCACATTCAAGTCTCACATGGAATTAGTTTGCAGAACAGGCTTCCTTAACAGCAACATCAAGGCATAGTTTGCAATACTTTACTCGTTTGGAATACACAAAGTAGAGGAGGTTTCACTTGGAGATAGTAAACTGAACTCTGCTACAATCTCTCTGCTGCCACACTTTTCTTAAAAGGACAATTTCATTTTGAAAGTTCTTTCCAAAGGTGCATTGTTTACCCAGCTTTCAACATTTCCTACAGAAAATATAACCAGAACCTTGAACACAGTAAATAAAACGTAACAAATTACCTTTAAAAGTACTAGTAATTTTAAAATTGCATCTCAGTGTTCCCTCTGAACATCTACACTAAAATCTAACAAATATTTATTGTGTTTAACAGTTCTGTTCTGCTAAACTATTGATTTTGTTTACATCAAGTCAGTTAAGATGCAGAATGTTACCTCAAAAGCTCTGAATTTTGGCCCAGGAAAGTAAAAATGCCACTATTTGCCCTCAATGACTCTACAAACATAAGCTAAAGAGTAACCCAGGTTTTTTATTGATCTTTCTCTAATGATATAGCAAGGACTATATTTCTGTATTCATGTGGTTAAAAATGGAGCCAGCTTCTTCTGCTTAGAACTAGGCATCTTTGGGGTCTGTTTGGTTATTCTGTTGCTTTTTTTAAACACAGTGAACAGGTAGATGTCTTTTTTTCTTTTTCCCAAGCACCAAATTAGTCACCAATTTTGAATTAAATTAAATTAAATTAGAAATAAGAGTATGTTCTTTAAAAAATCAACATAACTTGGAATTCTAAATAAATACAATAGTTACCCATGACTGAGTACATTATCTTATGTGGTCACTATCGGGAGACAGATAAATAATAAATTGGTGTTGAGTTTAGAGGAAAATAATAATTATTAGCACCTGGTTAGAAACGAAATATACAGACTTTTTAAAAAACAACAATGTAATTGGGATATGAATCGTGATGACTGACAACACACTGTAATCACTGCAGTTGAAAAGAAACTAAGATGGGACAGAAGTATAGTGTCAAAATTAACAAAGGATAGGTCCGCTTTAAAAACCTTTAGACAACTGCCAATATTTGTAACAGTATCTCAAGGGATGTGGACAAAGTCTGCTTTTTTTCCACACAGAATGTACATGACTGTTAAGGAAAAGCTTTGATATTTCCAGGAATGCTGGAAGGGTGCCAACAACATTGTAGCTCCCTCAACCAGATTCACAGAAGGAGTTTAAATGTTCGGAGCAGACCTCATTCTGCACAGCTGATTTAAATTGCTTTATCTGGGGCTATGTATGGGACACAATCCAAACCAGTCCCCAGGTTTCGTCTCTTGGTTTGTTTTTTACTGTAAGGCTGTGCCAGTTCATTGTTTTATACAGTTTTCATCTAAACTTGTTTCAGCCACAAGGCTAAAAATCAATCCCTACAAATAATCTCTCAGCTGCTGAAAGACAATGACCTTTTCACAATTACAGTGCCATTTAAGGAAGGCAAGGTTAAGAGGTTATAATGCTAACAAGTATGATGAGAATCCATCCCTCTCCCGATTTTATCTGAAGAACAGATGCTGTGAGAATAGCACACATGCTAGGTGCCAGTTCAGGAAAGCAGACCTCTTTAAGAAATCCCTTATCACACAGTTTTGTGAACCTGGGCCACTGAAGAAAAGCCAATTCTCGACACACCTGCCACCTCTGTATTTATCCTCTGCCAGTGACAGAACCATCTCCACTCACACTGCTCTCACTGGCACCACTCACTCCTCCACTTGCTGCTTTCTCCCTAAGCGTTTGAGGACTGATCACAGTATCAGCCAACTTCCATGAGCTGAAAAGGAAGCATTTCTCGTGGATGACATGCATGTGTAAGTGATCCATATTCTGAGGTTTTATATTTTTTTTAAATACTTACTCAATTCTATAAGCCTAAATATCAAAGTTTTTGAAAAAAGGGCTCTCTTAACTCCACAGTGTAAAGACTGAAATTAGTGCCAGGAGCATGCTAGGGCAAATGTGTTAGTTGTTCCCTAACTGATACTTTCATCAGATTAGTGATATCTGATTTTATGGTCTGCGAGACATGAGTTGATCGCATTCAAATTCTTTACCAAGAGCTGTTCGTATCCCAGAAAAATGAGTGTACCATCAAGTGTCCTCAATAGCATTTTAGTCTGAATAAACATACTAGGCTAATTTACCACCTGAGCCCTTGAAGCCTTGGTACTCAGCGCAGTAGGTTCTGTCGAGGTGGTGGCAGGAGGTAGAGTGCACTCCGGGAACAACTGCAGGAGAGAAGCATCCCCAGCTCCAAGGCTACAACACAGCACTACCATAATTGTGGTAACAGGTGAACCTTTTCTTTTACACTAAGATTTCTAAAGTGCACTTTCTCTCATCTGCCTGCTCTTTTTTTCTTTCGCTTGTAAGATTAACTCTTCTCCCAAAGCATACAGTTTTTTTCAAGTTGTTGCAGCCATCCTTACACACACTCAGGTGAGAAGGAACTAGCTGCATTATCTGAAGCAGAAAACCTCCGGGCGCTTCCCTGAGTTTTTAATTCCTTTGACAGATTGCTCACAACTCCGCCACTGGCTCGGGCAAAGAGGCGAGTTTCTAACCATGCCAGCGGTCCCTGTGTCTCCCGCCCGCGGCCGCCGCGCCTCGCCCCGCGTTACCTGGCGGCGGCCCCTCCGGCCAGCGCCCTGCCGAGCGCCGCACCGCTCCGCGCCATCCCGGCCCCGCTGCTCCCCGCCTGTCGCCTGTGGCCGCCGCTCGCGCCGCGGGTCACGGGACAGCGCGCGCGCCCGCGCCGCTCCGCCTGATTGGCCCGGCGGCGCGCGAGCCCGGCGCGCGGCCATAATTGGGCTTGTGCGCGCGGATGCCCCCACCGAGCGGCGGGAGCGGCTTCGTGCCTGTCCCCGTGCCCGGCCCCGTGCAGCGCCTGAGCCCGCACAGCGCCTGAGCCGGGCGGGCCGCGGGAGGAGCCGCCGCTGCTGCTGCTCGCTGCGCGCACCGGGTTACAGTCATTGTCAAACAGTACGGCAACGGGCCTGCCTCTAATCACACTGCACCGTTTGACCGCAAGTGGAAACAAAGAACTCCTTACCTGACACTTCCTCGGAATTCACCTTTCAAATACAAACTCCCTCAACAAAAGCGTGTTTTACAATAACACTGCGACTGGAGACCTAGTGTTTAAATATAACTCATCACACATTTCATATTTTGTGTAATATGTGTTACACTAAGACTGCAAAATATATTTCCGTAAAATAGTTTGGATCGGCTTTTTTCTCTTTTTTTTTTATTTTTTTTTTTTTTTTTTTTTTTTTTTTTTTTTTTTTTTTTTTTTTTTTTTTTTTTTTTTTTTTTTTTTTTTTAATTCAGTACCGGGCATACTCTTGATTCTTGAGCTAAGAATCTTAAACTAATAGTAACATTTACATGTCCTGAACTTGCACGTCTATCTGGGCTGTATGCAGAAGAAAACCGGCCTGGATACATTGCCAGCAATGTCCCTTCAACCATAGGGGGAACCCATTCCCACCCATTTAAATACAACTAGAATTTTACACCCTATGTAAATGAAGCAATTTTAGTTAAAGCTGCTGAATGCATTAAGAAATGAGAAGATTTCTGGACAAAAATACCAGTTCAACTATATAAACCTCCAACAGTATCCTCTTCAGAAAAGTGCTCCTTTTAACTGTTGCAGCGTCCTTGCCATTAGCAAACCCATTCAATAACACCACCACCAATTTGGATGACAGAGACTAATTGGAGCAGCTTTTACTTTACCACCTCAGGGTATGGTATTCAGATAAGCTCTGCTGCAGCATGTTTTTATTAACTTGATGAAAACCAGAAACAAGTAAAAACCTATGTTCTCCAGTGCAGGCAAAAAAAACAAACTGCAAAGCCAGAAATACAAACAAAACTCCAATCTTATCTTGTCCTCCCCTTCTCTAACCCTTATTACTAACCTCATCTGTGAGTTTTGCAAATTCCACGAATGCTGCTGTTATTTGCTGGATTCACTTCCTGTGTGTTCTGTGTTCTAGCTTGCACTGTGGATTAGAAATTATCTCTTAGAGAAACTGACGCCTTTTAGTGTTTAGAATAACTGAAAAGTCAACTGTTGAGAAGCCCAAGGTGATGAATGTCTAAAACACTTTGAGGGTTTTTTGCCTTTTGTGTTTTCTCTTGGCAGGTTCAAGATTAAAGTTCTTCAACTTGCTTGATACTTGTTGCTGGAAAAGAGAGTTGTATTTACTAACTTTGATAGGAAGAGTGGCCCAAATTAATCCTTAACACCAGAGGGATGCAAGACATTTCTGATTTATTTGGAAGAGATCTACTGTATGACCACATAGATTTCTTTTTCCTAAGTGCTACTTTTTGCAACACTTACCATCATGAGCAGGTTAAGTTTAAATTGTGGTTATGAGGTTTGTACTATTAAAAACAAGTAAGAATATTAAGGACACCTTTCAGTGGGCAAAGAGTCATCTTTGATGAGGAGAGCATATCCCTGTGTCAAAAAAAAGCTATTTTTTACACAATTTATCTAGCTCTATTCTTACAGATTACTGAAAAGAGCACCTGATTTAGTCTGTTCCTTAGGCAGCCAAAGGTATGCTGAGGAAGACAAAAATATAGCCATTGTATAAATGTGTATAAATGAATTTTGAATAATACTTGCCTTCAAAAGATTTCAAAATATCTCACAATTAGACATGTAGGCTGAGAAAAATTATCTAGAGGCATGGATGATAATTAAGTTGCTAGTTACATGATCTGCAAATGCAGCTAGGAATTAAGGGCAGATTTCCTATTTCACACTCAAGTGGATTAATCAGGAGGTAAAACACAAAATCACATATATTTTCCAATATTTCATATAGCACCAGTGACCTTGGTGTTAGTAATAATCAAAGGATTTGGCTGTAAACTCGTGTAAAGGATTAGACTTGTTAGATAGTCATAAGATTTTGGTGGGCCTGTAAATCCAAAAGAGGTTTAAATCTCAAGTGCATAATTGCTCACAGCCAGTTTTGAAATCCAGCCACTTTGTTCTTACTCTGTCCCACTTCCAAAATAGTACTGTCTGTATTTATTTGACTGCTAAGGAAGAACATGATCTGCACTAAACCATGCAGACTCCAGGCTCAGCTGGGGCAGGCTTGGGGAGGATTGCTGCTTGAGGAGCGCTGCGTCTGCAGCAGCCCTTACCCAACCCCTGCCAGCCCTGGGGAGCTATGCTAACGGGGACACAGGGCCAAAGCCTGGTTCCTCTTGGCGTAAAATCTACTAAAAGACTCTCAGTCTCTCTCGCGGGAGCCACAGGACTGTGGAAGCACAGGAGACAGCCCCATCACATCTTTGATTTATGTTCCTCAGCCCATTCTTACCAGCAGAGACATGCAAAGCAGGGGTGGTTTCTGTCCAGGTTATGCAGGTCCTGTAGAACACAAAGCAGCCCTCATTTCAACCTCTCCCAAAAGCTTACCATCCAAAGTGTGGGTTTTTAACTCACTGGCATTCCAGTGACAAAAAGGATCATTTCTATATTATTCCTTGTTGACATCAGAGGCAAATATAGGTCTGGAAGAGATTTTATTTTGTGCTATTTTTTTTCTTGCTTATATTCTGTGAGAAGTTTCTACAGAGCTGAAAGATAGCTGCTGCTGTTAAATATTTCCTCTCTTTGTTTTAAGAACTTTTGTCCTCATCTTTACCAGACATGAATGTCAGTGAACTGTCCTTGGCACATGAAGCTAAGCACAGACCTGCAGTAGAATGAAGGACTAGGAGTTTAGACCAAGTTTGCAGCTTTTTGCATAATGTCAGCTCATTGTACAGTTCTTTATTAGCATTGGATGTGGGGAAAAAGTTAATACAAATTAAAAGTTATTTTTGGAATAAGCAGCACGAGGATGTAGTCAAATGCCTGCCTTCTTTGAGTGAACCAGTGCCAGAAACTTCTGCTGGCACAATAGATGGGGTCAGTCAAGGACAGGCAAAGAGTCTGGATACTTCTTTCAGCACCAGTGCCAGCTAGTGACAGCTTAAGCTGCCCATGAAATTGGACCTGAATCTTACGTAAAGCAGACCTCGAAGGTCTGTAACTTAGGTATGATTCCAGATCTGCAAAGCTTATGGGGTCTTAAATCCAATCCATTTCAACTCCATACAGAAACCTATGCAAACTGTGTGTACACGTGTATGTGTGGAAAAGGGATAGGAACTTGGGCAGGCTGAATAGGACTGGTAACCACTAACAGCCCAGTCCATATCCTGTGATAGCTGTGTGGTGGAGTTAATGTTCAGGAGACAAAAGGACATTGTCAGGGCTTTGACAAGCTGACATAAAGAACCCAGGGCAGCATGCAGAATTTGGTGGAAAAACATGGAAGAGACACAAGCACAAAGCAGTTTTCTCATTGTTTCATCACAGCACAATTCCTGTTAGCTCTCACAACACATAATCCCCCTTCACGTGTGAAATGGCATGTTCCAAAATGACTAAAGTGTTCCTTGGGACCTCATCCCTGAGCTCAGCTCTGTTTAATAACAGAGGAAATGTAACATGGCACTGCTCTGCTTAACATAAATTGGAAATCAGGCTGGAGGAAACAAGAGAGTTACTGCAAATTGATCTTCATAGTGAATCTGAGCATGTGACATTTACTTAAAATAGTTACATGCATTAAATTCTTGCAGTAGGGAATTATTTTGCTTCAACTTTACTATCACATGTCCCTGGGCAGCTTGGTAAATATCTCCTTGTGTAGCCTATGAGTATGTGCAAGTGTATCTTTCTAGAAATGCAGACTGCGAGTTTAACAATCCTGAGAACAAAGAACCAGATGACCTTCAGCCCCTTCAAATGACAGTTGTTCTTAGGAACATTTGTATATATGTAGTTATGTAAATTATTACCAGCAAACTCCTGTTCAGCAAACTCCTGCAAATCAATCGAAGCATAGACAGATCTTAAGACCAGTTGGTTAATCAAATATACATATTAAGACCAGTTGGTTAATCAAATATACATATTAATGAAAAGGAACTTCGCAGGTGTACAATAAAACCACATGACAGTAAATAAACTACATAAGTTTACATATGACACTGTGTTATGAAATACCATTGATACGTAGTATGATTAAGCAATCATGGACCTTGTACTTAGGTTGTGTGGCCAGCCTTGGCGTTTTACTACTACTAAAAGTTGGGAGAATAAAAAATTAGCTTGTTCACTTACTTACACTTGACTGTAAGGGAGCATTCCCAGGGCTTTGCATGTGGACAGAATCAATCCTATTCAGTTATTAGGTACACAGTAGATAATGATGCTGGAATGTGTGTATATCACACCAAAAGAACTGGGAAAAGAAGTTAAAAATTGCCAAATTAAATGTGGAAGTGGTGTGAGGTCAATTATCGCAGAACAGCTAAATAATTTGTTTATATTCCCACTTAGATCATGTTCATAAACATCTGATTGTTCCTCCTTCTCTTCCAGACTATTCTGGGTTAGTCCATGTCTCTGTTGAACACCTTCAGTGGCTTTGACTGAGCTAGATAAAAAGGGAGGTGATTGCTTTCCAGGTATTGGATGCAACACCATTTTTAATCGTCTGGAATTAGATTTACTTCCACTGCAGCAGCATGTTGCTATGGATAGTCTTTTTGTAGGAAACAATACAGCTTTTAAGATCAATTTCTCCAGCTAGGCTTAGTTTGACCTTGCTTTGGGGAAGGGAATTATTTTAAAGTTTTTTTAGGAGAGAAAGCATCACTCTATGGAAATGGATTTAACATATCAACGACTGGGAGTAGCCCAAAAGATGCCCGGAAAGATAAAAGGCTATCAACAGAACATCAACAGAACATCAGTGGCCATTTACGAACATCTACTCCAGATGCCTCTGGCAGAGCTGGAAACATCCAGTCCCGGAAAAAAACTGATTAG